>NC_142932.1:109725920-109754622 GCF_046866305.1 Octopus bimaculoides | reverse complement strand
TATTTTTCAGTTAATATATTTTATTAATTCTCTCTTTTACTCTCTTTTACTCTCTTTTACTTGTTTCAGTCATTTGACTGCGGGCCATGCTGGAGCACCGCCTTTAGTCGAGCAAATCGACCCCAGCCTGTACTTATTCTATCGGTCCCTTTTCCGAACCGCTAAGTTACAGGGTTAATAACTGCTTTGTAATATTTCATTTTTGCATTTTAGACTGATGCATCACCTCTATATGTTCGTTCAACATGCTAAAAATACCAGCCACACTTTTTGAAGTACTTAAGGACCTCGAATGAATGTTTACCTACTAAGAGTGAGGTTTTTTTCTTGCTATCCGCATTTAAAAGAAATACATCTTAGCTGAAATTAAGACACATCCATATAATACTGACGTAAGTTTTCGATATATATAAGACAACGGCTTTTTAATGCTGAAATTGATATGATATGTATTTCATCCACGAAACCCTGGGTTGCTATTGTTCACAAGGGTTTTTGTGGTTCCTTTATATTATATGTGTATATACATGTCTATAGCAATTGCAACCTCGAAGATATTTGTTAGTCATTCAAGGAAAAAAAAAAAGAACTGTTAGATTCACTGCAACATTTAATTTTCAAAAACAGTTACAGCATGGAAGATGATTATAAGAACACACAAAAAAACCATCGAAAATATTTTGACACAAATTAAATTTAAGTGTTGAAGTGAATCTAACTGCTTTTTGTGTGTTCTTAAATGGCTTACAATAATCTTCCACGCTGCAATTGTTTTTGTTTCAGCACACGATCTCAGATCAAGTCACTTGCTATGCAAGTACATCTCCGTAATTTAATTTTCATTTGTGTCAAAATTTTCGTTGCTCGACCGGTATCAGAGACGAACTTTATCCACGACAGACACTAGCTGACAGACCAGATTTAACTGATAGACTATAGAGCTTCAAAAGCCTGGATTACCACTTTGTCATATGTTGTTCATATTAAAAATAGATGCAGAACATTATGATAAATTTGTTTATGCAGAACTTCCAAATCCACAAACACAACCAATTCTTTTTCAACATGTCATCAAAAGCATGCTACATGGTCCATGTGGAAGAGATAAACCCAATACAACATGTATGGTTGATGGGAAATGTAAAGAAACATTTCCTTAAAGACTTTCAGGAAAATGCATTACACAGTTATAATTGCTATCCACTTTACCGACGTTGAAATAATAGTTTTACATTTACAAAGTCTAATGTTGAATTAGATAATCGTTCAGTAGTACCATATTCCTCCTTCTTTTTATTAAAATATGGAGGTCATTGTAATGTAGAGGTGTGTGCATTTGTAAAATCAGTTAAATATATTAGCAAATATATTCATAAAGGTCATGATCGGGTGACAGTCAATATTAGTGGACAAACCAATGCACAACAAACACACAAAGATGAAATTGAAAATTACATCAATGGCCGCTATGTATTCTCATCAGAGGCAGTCTGGAGGGTTTTAGGGTTTAAATTCCATGGTTCATATCCTGCAGTCCAACAGTTTACAGTTCATTTACCCGAACAGTAATACATTTACTTTAATGACGATGATGATACTGAACATGTTATCCACACACTTGACAAGTCCACTCTCACTGAATGGATGTGAGTTAACTGGGAATCAGCAGCTAACTCATTGCACGTACATTACACTATACTGATTTTCTTGAATTTTACACATGGAATAATAGTGAGAAAATGTGGCATCTTAGAAAAAATAATACACGCTCAATTGAGTGTATCTACTTTGTTTCGCCAAAGGAACAAGAGCTTTACTCTATCTGAGAGCTTTACTATATCATATTCCCGGAGTTACATCGTTTGAAGATATGAGGACTATTAATGGTGTAATTTGCCATAATTACAAAGAGGCCGCAATGAAACTGGGTTTAGCACATGATGACCGTGACTACTATCGGAATATGAAATATTTCAGCTATTCCATATTAGATGCGAAGACTTTTCTGCTCCATTCTTAAATACTGCATGCATTCTATATGCATAATTATGTGTATATATTACACAAATATATGATACAATGTAAAATACTCTTCTTCTTCTTCTTCTTCTTCTTCTTCTTCTTCTTCTTCTTCTTCTTCACCATCTTCTTCTTCTTCTTCTTCTTCACCATCTTCTTCTTCTTCTTCTTCTTCTTCTTCTTCTTCTTCTTCTTCTTCTTCTTCTTCTTCTTCTTCTTTCTTCTTCTTCTTCTTCTTCTTCTTCTTCTTCTTCTTCTTCTTCTTCTTCTTCTTCTTCTTCTTCTTCTTCTTCTTCTTCTTCAGTCATTAGATTGGGGCCATGCTGGGACACAACCTTCAAGAATTTTAGTTGAACGAATCAACTCAGTGCTTATTGTATCTGTATCTTTGGCCGAACCACCAAGTTACGGGGACGCAAACACACCAGCACCGGTTATCGACTGGTGGTGCGACTCAAACATACACGCACACACACGTACGCACGCACACACGCACACACGCACACACACGCACGCACGCACACACGCACACACGCACACACGCACACAGATACACACACAGACACATACACAGACAGACAGACAGACACACACACACACACACACACACACACGCACGCACACACACACACACACACACACACACACACACACACACACACACACACACACAGAGGACGGGATTCTTTCAGTTTTCATCTATCAAATCCCTTAACGACGGTTTGGTCGACCGGATGCTACAGTAGAAGACATTTTCCTAAGGCGCCACGCAGTAACACTGAAACCGGAACCATGTAGTTCTTACCACATAGCCACGCCTACATATATATATATATATATATATATATATATATATATATATATATATATATATACACACATACGCATACATGCATACACATATGCACACCAAATGTAAATAACTAAGTATGCTTGATCATAACTTCATTTATTGGTATCTATAAGCTTTGTCTAAACAATAGATTTTCTTTTCATCATTTAATGATAGATTAGCCACTTAATATATGATTGAAGAACGCACTCATTTGATCTCTATCGTCTCTCTTTCTCTCTCGTTAAATATTTGCCTGAAACACTGTTCTTATCTGCTTATTTATTATCTTTTCCAACCGTTCTCCCTCAATGTATGACTAGATCAACGTACTCACTACCACGTTCTCTCTTTTTACTTAAACTGTATTTGCTCGTCATTTACTAACAGACCCTTTTACCTTTTTCTCTTTTCCGGAGACGTCACCAGTCATTTTATGATGCGGAGGAGTCAGCAATTTAGATAGAAAATAGCAAGTCTAGCACTTAACTCACGGTATGAGACAGACATTAACCTCATACTTACAATAATGTGGATGAAGAACACCCAATATGTATAATATTGTACATAGAATATTTCATCCAAAATAATATTAAAGCAGCAATTGACTATATCTCAAGCAGACGTTTACTTGAGAATGGACACTGAGTTACAGATAGAAAACGTTACCACCAACGGTACACCCAAAACATACATGCTGACTTCACCTAATAGAAAACTCATAGCAATATTCTGTAATGGTGGAAACTGATAAAATAAACATCTTAATGACAGATATCATAAGTGTGATGACGAATATGTCAACGAGGTGCCAGCTCCAAGAAAGGCAAAAACATACTCAGTATTTTGTCTTCTGAATTTCCCAATACAATTGTCACTGTTCACACCAAAATATAGGCTTAGAGTACATAAAAGAGCAAAGTAAAGGTTGGCTAACATTCTAAAAAATGATGCAGACGGTATATGTTCTTTATACCACAACAAGTTTTGGAAAATAGTTGTTAGGGACAAAAATAAGGCAGCCCAAACCACTCTATAGCATGATAATAATGGTCGCAAATTTAGGCAAAAGACCAGCACTTTGAGAGGGAGAGAGATAGTCGATTGCATTGACCCCAGTTTTAGACAAGGTATCATAATAATTAGATTGATAATGTAATGGTAATAAATAAGTCAGCTAATTATGAATTCGCTAATAAATTTTGAAGAGACCTCCCAGCATATTAATATAAAATCAATGTCAATCATTTGTAGGTCCTACTATTTTGAAAAGGATACTAGTGAAAGTGGTTGTAAATATGAGATGCAAACTCACATACCAAAAGAAAGGTTAGGATTACTGTATACTGTATAAGTTGCCTCGTAGAAACCTCTGCTAACTTAATTCGAACTTATATAGGAGTGACTGCTCGAGGTTTATGCGAGAGATTCAAGAGACATTGGAACAGATATACGAACAAAAAATTCCACTTCCATTTTTCACCAACACGCACTAGTTAAGCACAACGGTTCAGTTAGTATACTCCATGTAGCTATTATATCTATACATCCATGTGTTTTGATGCTTAGGCAAGCAACTGAATCAGTCTGCATATGAAGATACTTACTTAATCTCGGTCTAAAATAAGAATAAGGTAATAATACAACATACGCCAGAAATGTACACCCACCCACTGTGTATATATGCATGCCTCTTTGTGGTGTGCATATGAATATATATATATATATATATATATATATATATATATATATATATATATATGTGTGTGTGTGTGTGTGTGTGTGTGTGTGTGTGTGTGTGTGTGTGTGTGCCTAGGATTGCATGTAAGCGTTTTGTGATGGTATTAGTAGGTACATAAATATATATGTGTGTATTTAGGTTTCTATGCATATATGCTTATATACATACATGTATATGTATGTGTATACGCATATGTGTGTATGTATGTGAGTGCGTAAATAAATGTATAATTTTATTATTGATATAGTTGTAAATTTATGCTGATTAGTTACTTTAATGTTTATACATATTACTTCCCGTTTAACTGTTTCTGATTCAATTTTTGTTCCCCAATCTTTGTATACTTTAACATAAACAGTAGAAACCAAATTTCTAAGACCTAAACAGTAGAAGAGAAACGATCTAATATACATTACGTTTTGTACATAGCGAACTGGATGGTAATAAAAAATAAACTAAAATAAAATAAAAAATACATAAAAGAAAGGAATGATGAAAGAAAACGAATGGAAAATGGTGGCATTAATAATACTATGTGGTAAACAGGTAAAAAATGCAAGCTGATGATGGCTAACGATGATCAAACTGTGATTGATGTCGCCGGGTCAAAATCAATCTATAAAATGTAACAAACATGTCTCTGAGTTCAAAATGAAAGACACAGATAAAATAAACAAAAGAAAAAAAGAAAAAAGCTAGGCCTAAGAAGTGGTATTAACAAACTTTTAAGTAAATGCAAGGGAACTGTTTCAGTGACCAGGTCGCAGATGCGCAACAAAAATGCTGACACCTCGTAAGATAAAATTCAAAGGCAATTTAACAATATCGCGTGTCTTTAAATGATTCTTTTACAGTATTATTGTTTTTTCTGTATATCTAACAAAGCATTTGTAAAATTTGAACAGCAACATTTTGTGAATGTCAGGTGGATCTTAATTCATTCCTTTTCTTTATTCTGCCTTCAAAACACGAATTATTTGAAAATATAAATAGAAGTGAAATCGTTACTGGATATTTATAATTAAAATATAAGAAAATTACAATGAAATTCGCAGATCTTTTTATACTTTATAACCAAATATCTTTACAGTTATGCATTTTCTGACAAAACCGGAAGCTAGAAACATATGCAGGTGGTAACGAAAAATTTTAACCATTAAATATTAATTCTGGATTACTTAAAAACCTTGAGCCATTCATTCTAAATGTGTATACAAACAAATATTCTTTTCTACTCTAGGCACAAGGCCTGAAATTCGGGGGAAGAGATCCAGTCTATTAGACCGACTCCAGTACGCAACTTGTACTTAATTTATCGACCCCGAAGGGATGAAAGCAAAGTCGACCTCGGTGGAATTTGAACTCAGAACGTAAGGACAGACGGAATACTGTTAAAATATACAAGCATATATTGAAATACACACACTCTCTCTCTTTGTCTCTCTCACGTACAAACTCATACATATATACAATTGTATGTGCTTGTATACAAATAATAATAATAATAATAATAATAATAATAATAATAATAATAATAATAATAATAATAATGATAATAATGATAATAACAATAATAATAATAATAATAACGATAATCCTTTCTACTATAAGCACAGAGCCTGATATTTTGAGGGAGGAATTAGCGTATACATACAGACACGTATGAGATGCGTTGTGGGGCTACTTATGCACATCTTGGCAACACTTTATCTTTTGAAGTTCCTACTGTCCCTTTTCTCTTTCTTTTCTCTTTCTTTTCTCTTCCCCTATTAGTTGTTAGAAGCCATGCAGATCATCTATAAAACCCTCCACTGCCTCCCGCCGCATCTCACTGTTCAAATCTCTCGTCCACTAGCCTGAAGCTGACCACACCCTCACTAGGGTTTATAGACCTGCGAGCTGCATGGTGACGCAAAAAAGTGACG
Organism: Octopus bimaculoides; assembly: GCF_046866305.1. Classification (NCBI taxonomy): domain Eukaryota; kingdom Metazoa; phylum Mollusca; class Cephalopoda; order Octopoda; family Octopodidae; genus Octopus; species Octopus bimaculoides. Next base: position 109,748,105 of record NC_142932.1, on the reverse strand, counting down.
CAAAAAAGTGACGCAAAAAAGCATCCAGTCCGCTCCGTAAAGTGACTGGCTTGAAGAAGGACATCTAGCTGGAGAAACCATGCCAAAAAAGACATCGGAGTAGAATGCAGTCCTAGAACACATCGGCCCCTGTCAAGCAGTCCAACTGATTCGAGTTTGCTTCTGCATAACCACTGTTTACTCTGTTTCAATCAACGTCAGCGCAATCCACATATCTACACATTCTCAGCTAGTGCCAATGTCAGCGGAAAATGAGAATCACATTTTACTGAAAGTTTTACTGAATGAATTTATTGCATGTTTTAACCAAAAAGATTTACAGGAGAAGCAAAATAACATTTTACTGATGAAAAGAAAATCTATTGTTTAGACAAAGCTTATAGATACCAATAAATGAAGTTATGATCAAGCATACGGCTAGATGTTCTTCTTCAAGCCAGTCACTTTACAGAGTGGACTGGGTGCTTTTTAGGTCACCATGCAGCTCGCAGGTCTATAAACCCTGGTGGGGGTGTGGTCAGCTTCAGGTTAGTGGATGAGGGAATTGAGCAATGAGAAGCGGCGGGAGGCAGTGGAGGGTTTTGTAGATGATCTGCATGGCTACTCACAACTACTAGGGGAAAAGATTCGTAGCATATGAAATACGTATGTGATTGTATATACACATGTTTGACACACACGCTCACGCATACATGTATGAATGTCTGTGAGTGAGCACACAAATGTTGACAACAGCCAGTTGAAGTAGACCCACGCAAAAATATCTTGGGAGTCTGCAGAAAAACTAAATGTTTGTTGTTCAATAGTTGACCAATATAAGCACCACATTAAAAAAATGTGAAAAACTCGATAAACGGGTACTATACTTACGGGCTGAATGTTTAAAAATAGTACCGTTACAAAGTCTGCTTGGACTAAAAATGGATTCTATAGACAACGAACGGTATACCACGCAGTGACTGGTCTGAGGTGAAGCATCAAAACACTTTCCCGAATCAAAGCTACCTCAAAAGAAAGTTATGGTCTCTGATCCTGACAAACCAATCACGGCAGAGAAGTATTTGCAAGAAAGCGACAAAAGATATCAAGGGCTTCAAAGTTTACGTTTAGCTTTGGTTTATCGAAAAGGGCCAAATCTTTTCCATGGCAATGCTTAATCGCATGTCTCACAAATAACTACAGAAATTGAACAAAGTGAATTCTGAGACTACTTCATTCAGCATACTCCTCACATTACTTTCTAACCAGCTACTATTTTGTCTAGTTCAATAAATTCCTGCAGAAGGTCTTCAACAAACACCTTTGAACTATTCATCAGTTCCAAGATTAAAAAATTTTGTTATCGCAATATATTGACTGATTTCTTCTTGGCAAGATCCTAGTGCGTATCATTTCGATTTATGGCTATTGCGTTAAATCTTATGGTTGAAAACTTGTAAGAAATCTAATAGTATAATAGTACGGAATAGACAACGCCAGATCAAGTAACACCTTTGATCATGGGCTTCCTGGTAAGGAATGACATGGAGCTAAATAAAGACAACAAAGAAGAGCACGTCAAGAGCAAGAACTACGACAATAACAATGATGACGACGACATTGTGACGCAAGATGAGTAAAGTTGTATTCAATATATATATTTTTTTCCGACGTGACACATATTTTAGCTGTTGTCTCAATATTTTACATTATCGCATGATAAAACAAACATTAAAAAAATCAAGGAAATAAATAATCAACTAAAACTGCTATTTGAAAATAAAATGTGGGATGAAGGTTATAATTCATGTGTAGTTTACTTCAACATTTTCGCACATTCATATTTGAATTTGAAAGTATGTTTTAAAATGGTTGCTGCATATTTCAAAACACTCCTAAACAATTGTTAACTAAGTATTATATAGAAACACCACTTGAGAGGTGATATTATGGAGAGCGTTCAAGGATCTATTATTCAGAGGTTTTGTTCAATGGTGAGAATTGTGTGTATCGTTGATGTAAGGAAAATAGGAAAAAAATCTAGTTGACAGTCCGTCTATTGTCTTGTGGAGATTTTTATCTTTTATTTATTATCAGGAATAATAAAGAAAGAAGCAGCTGTTATCGTAGGACTGTTCTTTAGTTCACGTCGCCGGCGCACATACGTCAGCACTCAAAATAGATTTTAAAAATGTGCTGAGTGTAGGTTACTAATTCCGCATCCATGCTTGCAGTCATTTTCTAACTCATTCACCCTCATTCTTTTCACATTCTGATCTTAAGCAAAGAAAGGAGAAAAGCGATATCGTTCTCATTTAGAGAAGCACTTTTCATAGAGCAAACGCTGTTTTTTTTTTCCTTTTTTCAAAGAATAGAGTGATAGGTGGAAGGTATTCTTATCAGATGAAGTGTTAGAGAGAGAAATAGAGAAAAAAAGGGTGAGGAATAGTGAAAAGAGAGGAATATATATATGTACATACAGAGAGAGAGAGAGAGAGAGAGAGAGAGAGAGAGAGAGAGAGAGAGAGAGAGAGAGAGAGAGAGAGAGAGAGAGAGAGAAGAGGATTAATAGAGGAATCATAGTAATCTTTGTGTGTAAGAATAAAACTGTATTTGAATTTATAACTAATAGTGCATTTATTAAATGAATGAATTACGTGAAGTATTTTATCTGAAGTGATCTGGCAATTAAAATTTATATAGATGGCTTGCTAACACGAAAGCCTGAGATTAAATATATATAATTAGAAATTAAATCTTATGGCTTAGAACACCAATCAAAATATTCCTTTAAATTCTATTTTACAAAAGAAGGGCAACAAATTTCATAGAAATGATTTTTTAACGAAAGGTTTGAGGTTATTGAGTTGAAATATTTTTACATTTAGGCCCTTGATTTTCCTTTACTGTTTTCTTAAACGTAAGCAAGTCTCTTTTAAGACAAATGTCATTTATATACGTAGGAAATGTACTTGATCGTTTAGCACTAAACTTTGGTTTCTTCAAACGTCTTCTTTCACACAAAAAAAGATTATATAGTTTTAATATAAAGTATATCCCTGGAATAATTCTAAAACAGATTTATTCAGGACTGGAGCGAAAGCAAAATTCGTGTTGTTAGAGGCTGTGAGGAGCAGATATCTTCTTGGGGAATGAGAAAATACGATAGACTACAAGATAGGATAAGGCAACAAGAGTAAGACCAGAAGGAAGTGTGAAAAAGGAGGTGGAAATGAAGGATGAATGGAAGGTAGATGACAAAAAGCCATGGAGAACCAAAAGGAAAGGAAAGAAAGAATCATTCGCTCACTCCACCAAACCTAACAAAAAAAAAAGGAAAAACGAAACAGGTTTGGTCCTAGCTTTAACAGCAAATTTCATCGGCACAATGTAAAAAGGAATTTATCAGCATAATCTTCAAGTGTGTGAAATGAATTTGCATATCATTTCTGTAAATTGATTTGGTGTTGGTGGATAGATTGCTAATTGTCATGAAATGTTCGATATTTTGGAGGTGGTTTTCCTTTCTTCGGAATGAGATGTGCTTCACGAATATCTTATATTATCGCAACACAATATAAGGCGGCGAGCAGACAGAATCATTAGCCTGCCAGACACAATACTTAGCGGCATTTTGTCCGTCTTTACATTATGAGTCCAAATTCTGTCAACTTTGCCTTTTATCCTTTCGGGGTCGCACTCGGCTCGATTTTGTCGACTAGCCCCATCCCACAAATAAGAAAAACAATATTGAGCCTTGTACCTATAATAGAAAGGATTATTACAACCGAGTATTAATTTTATTTCAAACTAAAGTAACACTGCCATAAAACAACAAACAATAGCAACGTCGATTCAAATTCTGAAGCTTCAATTTCGATTTCTGATTCCGTAGATATATTTTGTCATCGACTTCCGATATTTTCCTGACTTTCATTAGAAAAGAATCAGTAATCTGTTAAATCTGCGATTACTTCAATCGCTATCGGAATATTTTCAACTTAAGAAGAAAAGTTTAATGAGATAACCTAAAAAAAAATTCTTTTTACCATTTTGCTATCTGACTTATCATAAAACCTTTGAACAGCATGACATCATGCTCGCTTCTCAAGAGAAGTTTACCGACAGAGAAGATCCAAATCAAAGCGACCAGGTGTAAATAATATAATTTTACCCTACGATAAACTCTGAACATTAACGATCGAAAATCTCAAACTCTATTCCAGTTACTGGTTAAAGACTTTTATCTCCAGTTTTGTTCCTTTCTTTTCTTTTTTTTTTTTTTGAGAAAGATATAATATTATAAAATTAAAGCAGCAAGAATAAGTATTAGTTTATTTAAGCCCGTGAATGGTGTGTGATGGTGAATCGAACATGGTTTTACCTTCTATTTCTAGTTGCACCTGTATCTTCTCTATCGCTCCAAAAGTGGCCTCTTCTCCTCGGAGCCCAATGGTTTCATTTATCTCTCCTGCTTACGTCACTCTTAGTGTACCCACACAAAACACACTACCTACTAAGCCCAGTCTGTCTTCTATAGAATGTCGTCACTAAGGAATTAACTCCCTTTATCTTTCATCTTTTATCTTTTACTTGTTTCAGTCATTTGACTGTGACCATTCTGGGGCACCGCCTTGAAGAATTTTTATTCGGATGAATGGACTCCAGTACATTTTTTAAAAAATCTAGTACTTATTCTAACAAATTGCTTTGCCGAGCCGCTAAGTTACGGGAACATAAACGCACCTGCACTTGTTGTCAAGTGGTGGTGGAGGACAAACACACACACACACACAAAGTTATGTATGTATGTATGTATATATATATATATATATATATATATATATATATATATATATATATATATATATATATATATATATATATATATATATATAAATAAATAATAATATATAGTTTTAGGGAAAAGAACCAAGGTTCATGAACTCATCGATGAAAATCCACTGTCACATATAAGTAAAAGCACAATAAATAAGTATAATATAATACAAAGTAAATATCATAAGATAAAGATAATAAAACGACTACACGTGTTTCATAACCAATATATATATATATTTAATACTATGAAACTTAATTTAATTTTTATTTTTAATAAATTGATTTTAATTGAGTTTTTACCTGTAATTTTGGATTTTTATCCCTTATTATATATATATATATATATATATATATATATATATATATATATATATATATATATATATATATATATATATATATATATATATATATATATATATAGGACGGGTTTCTTACAGTTTCCGTCTACTAAATTCCTAAATTCACTCAGAAAGCTTTGGTTGGCTCGAAACTATAGCCGAAGACACTTGCCCAAGGTGCCACGTAGTAGGGCTAAACCCAGAGTTATGTGATTGGGAGGTCAGCTTCTTGCCACACAGCCACACCTGCGCCTCTGTACACGTTTTTCTCACAGCTATCAAATTGTAACTTTTCCAGAAAATTTTTAGCCGTGTCGATCTTAAGCGTCTGTGAAGGCCATAGGAACGTAGTCGATTCCTGACCAGGAAAAAGGTTATAGTTTAAATTTGAACTGAAAGTTGTTAGGTCATGTTAAACACCCGTGTTTTACTTCTATTTTGTACCGAGACCAGTGTAGTGTTTCTTAAATTTATCCTTAAGAGCCAAAAGATAAATCTCATCGAGGTGGATTTGAACAATATAACTGTGAATTTCGAGCATCTTAAATTTACATCTTAAATTTATCCGTCCCTGAACGCTCATGGTTTTTTTAACCACTCACATTATGAAGCCCAACAGTTGTATCTATGAATGCCACATTTGGTTGAATCCTGATGTCAATTGTCAGTGGAAGTGTCGATATTTTAAAATGTGTAAGAATATATATTTGGCCTTACTCTAGAAGAAGTTTCCAGTAAGAATATTGTGGACCCATTTACCGAAGATTCAAAATTTCGAATTATGTCGCAAAAATTTCCATGTTGTTAAAGCCATATGACCTCTGTGAGATATTTGTGTCTGAGGAAACTAGGGATGGTCTACATCGGTAAATAGTAAATACAAAAAGTTAGAACGAATTGAATCAGTTAACAATTGGTGCTTCTCTGATGAAGGGTTCTAACCGAAACATTAAATATCTCTTCTTCACAACATAACATTTATTCGATTTTTAAAAATCAATTCTGTTACTATTTGCCAATGTAGATTATCGATAATTCTACTGTCTTTCTAGAATAAGTTAGTTTTCTGTAAGAAAGAATATTTAGAAGAATTCTAGAATACATACACGTATAGACATTTAGGCTGTCAGATTTACACATTCACTTTAGAATTTTTCAAAATTTATTTCGAATGCTGAAAAATGTCTTCGAAGCAAGTGTTAAGATATATTCTTACATGAAATTAAGATATTTTCTCTTCGGTAATTTATAATCGACAATTTGTGATTTTTTATATAATTTATGATCTACATTCCGTTCTGTGTTAGCAATTGCGTAATGGCTCCTCGATAGACATATTTATCTTTCAATGGTTTAGTCTAGCAGATCTCAAACTAACAAATACTATAATCCCATTCAAAAAATATTAGTGAGATATTTCGTTCCTCTCTCTATCAAATTGGAAGACAGAATAGAGCCTGCATTGACATAATTCTTTCTTCGCCAACGTGATAGAGAAATTTAAAAAGCTTTAACGCGTTTTAATTTTTTAAAACATGGCAGTTGGACCAACTTCTTTAAATCTTCACCACTCCCTCCTTTGAAAAATATTGGCCCATTCTATCTAAATGTAAATGCAATAGGTACTCTAGTGTGGTACAGCTGGCATTTATAAAGAACAAAAGGTTTGTGTAACTGAAAACTGTTTCATAAACTTGCAGTGTTGTGTTTAAGTTCACTCACTGACAGTTTACGATAAAATGGCATTCTGAGTAAGATGGTAATGGAAATATTTACTCAAACCTGTAATGCGGAGAGCCATTACTAAAACAGACCACCAAACAGAGCTAGATAAACTATAGCACTTCATTTCTGTTATGAGATCTCTCAGAGATAAACCGATGTGCATAAGAATTTGTGGAGAAATATTCAGCTTAAATTATCTTCAATCAGCAGTCTCTACATAAACAATACAGATATTTCTCGCATTAATACATCAGATATTCTATACACTAGTTATTAAATGATTGACTAGTGATAATTATAGATAAGTGTATGTAGTGAAAAAACCGAGCGCATTATTCACTCAAAAGACATATATTGATAAATAATCTTTTCTACTTTAGGCACAAGGCCTGAAATTTTCGGGGAGTTGGGTTAGTCGATTAGATCGACCCCAGTGCGTAACTGTTGCTTATTTTCATCGACTCCGAAAGGATGAAAGGCAAAATCGACCTCAGTGGAATTTGAATTCAGAACATAAAGACGGACGAAATGCCGCTAATCATTTTTTCCGGCGTGCTAACGATTCTGCCAGCTCGCCGTCTCATATTGATGGATAATATTAATAAACCTTTCTACTCAAGGCACAAAGCCTGAGATTTTGGGGAGAGAGATGATCGATTACATCGACCCCACTACTCAGCTGGTACCTATTTTATAGATCTGGAAAGGATGAAAAGCAAAGTCGACCCTGACAGCATTTGAACTCAGAACATGAAGATAAACGAAATACCTCTAAGCATTTCGTCAGGCATCGATGAATAATAATAATAATAATTTGAAAAACCGAAGAGGGAGATTGTGATAATAAAACAACTGGAATAAACTCATACGTGGCTTAATATAGTGTATTGTAACACAATATATTATATATTAATTACGCTTGACTATACTCAAATGCCTTCTATCTTGAATAAAAGAGAAATTGCGATATCTATGTGTTTGAAATGAACGGAAATGAAATGGCTTCAAGGAAAAACTGAAATGTGGTTGTGGGTTCTGTTAGTGCTCGATAAAACTGGTAACTTATGTGCGATAGGTAGGGGTGCATTGAATCGAAGGGTCAACAATAGTTTATTAGTGATCCTTTTATTGACTATGTGGAATTTATACTTAAAAGATAGCATTTTAAAAGGAACAAATCATAAACATTGTAAAGTATTCATCATGCTGTTCTACAGTTTCTTTAACAGACGTTTCTAAAAATCAGAGTTGTAAGCATCCAGGTGAGATTTGTGGTCTGAGATTCACTTCATTCTACTTTTCTATTACGGAAATTTTGTAAAGAACCATGAGTACTGTCCTTCCTGCTGATTTAACAGGGTTCAAATAACTCATTAGATTTTTACACAAATTGGTAAAGTAACTGTTTTTAGCTTCGTGACATTCTCGTTTAACGTCTTTGTTGATCTTTTTATATTCTTCCTAATCGAACCCTTTTTTTACAAAAAGATCCTTACTTGCTACGGACATTCACAGATGCTTTTTGATTCTCTCCCCTCTCCCCCTCTCTCTCTTTCTCTTATTTTTTTGTTTTTGTAAGTGTACTTCGACTGATTCATGAATTTCATTTTTCATCATTTGCCACATATCGTCTGGACACCCCGCCTTCTTGAGTTGCGTTTCTAATCTGATGCTGATATCTAACGTGTATTCTTTATTGAGATTTTCGAGATCATATCGCAGGGGTGGAGGATTCCTTTTCAAGTTGTCATATTATATATATATATATATATATATATATATCGTAAACAGACTTAGTAGCACCGAGCGGGCTGGTATTCCATGGAGAATGAAAGAATTCTCGAACGTAGATATGTGCATGTGTGTGTGTGCGAGTGTTTGTACCTGTGTTTGTCCCTCACCACAGCTTCACGACCTGTATTTGTTTACGTCCCCGTAACTTAGCGAAAGAATAATAACCAGATAAAAGGAAAAAAGATTCTGCCAATAGACTTAACTTTTAGGGTCCTGTATTCCTACTTTGTAACCGTCGATATAAACGTGAAAGCCTATTTTATTACATAATGTATGTACATGCACTTTTATACATGCATAAATATGCACATATGTACGTTTCATAAGTGCCTGACTGATTTTGTGTAGTTATATTTGTGCAAGTATGTATGTGCATGTGTGTGTATGTGAATATGTGTTCGTGTGGTAATATGTTTATGAATGTATGCGTATGAGTTGCGTGAAACGATCGTACTGCATTACCTCTGGATATCCTTGTTGCTTATTTTGATTCTACATATACATATGTATGTATGTATGTATGTATGTATGTATTCTTTCTATTATTTTTCATTTCTTTTACTTGTTTCAGTCATTTGACTGCGGCCGTGCTGGAGTACTGCCTTGGATTTTAAATGAACAAATCAACTCCAGGACTTATTTTTCAAGCTTAGTATTTATTGTATCGTTCTCTTTTGCCGAACCGCTAAGTTTCAGGGGCGAAAACACATTAACACTTGTCGTCATGGGCTGATGGGGGGGGGGGGGAAATCACAGACACAAAGATACACACACACACACACACACTCACACACACACACATACACACACGACGGGCTTCTTTCAGTTCCCGTCTACCAAATCCACTCACACGGCTTTGGTCGACCTGACGTTATAGCAGAAGGCACCTTGGGACTGAACCTGGAACCATATATATATATATATATATATATATATATATATATATATATATATATATATATGCGTGTGTATGTATGTGTATGCGTGGGTGTATATATCAATATATATATATATATATATATATATATCAATGTATATATGTATATTGATGTGAATATGTATGTATATATACATGTATGTGTGCGGGTATGGACATGTGGGTGTACATGTATATGCGTGTATGTGTGTGTTTTAGGTGTGTAAATAAGCTTGCATTTGTCTATGCGTTCTTGTGAACATGTATATGTACAAATGTATATGTGTGCATATATCCGTAAACGTGTATTTATGTGAGTGAGTGCATATATTCTCATTGACATATGCACATACGCGCATGAGCAAGTAAATGGGTTTGTATTAAATCTTATGCATACGTAAATGAAGGTAAAAAAGATACTTTGTGACGTCGCTTACTTATTTTTACTAACAGTGAATGTCTTAGATTTCACCTCCGTTTCTTCGCCCCCTTAATATGTGTTTACCGTCTTGAAGGCGGTGAGGTGGCTGGATCGTTAGCACATTGCGCAAAATGCTTAGCGGCATTTGCTCCGTCTATACGTTTTGAGTTCAAATTCAGCTGATGTCAACTTTACGTTTAATCCTTTCGGGATCCATAAAATAAGTACCAGTCGAGTACTGGGGTCGATGTAACCGACGTACTTCCTCCCCGAAATTGCTGGCATTGTGCCAAAATTTGAAACCAATATGTGTATACGCTTTCTTTAAATTATCTCTTTATATATGTTTACGTAAGACTATTTGAGTGTACAGACATACAAAAATACACACATACTAACACACATACACACATATATATGTATATGTATGTATGTCCATATACATGCTTATGTATGGACAAGAGTTTATAAATATATATATTTATGTACGCATCCTTTTTTGTATGTATACAGAAATTTGTATGTATACAGAATATATTTATGTTTATGTGTTTGTATGTGTATGCACATGTATATGCTCCCATACGTTGATGCTTGGGTGTTCTATAGTCTATACATACATACATACATACATACATACATGCATAATACATACATACATACATAAGTGCATACACACACACGCACACACACATATATATACCTATACACATACATGTATGTATATATGTGTGTGCGTGTGTGTGTGTGTGTGTGTGTGTGTGTGTGTTAAGTACACACACATATATATATCCATATACATACATAAATATATTTATATATACTTAACAAAATGTCTCCTTTCTAAACTATTTTTATAACTTTATCATAGATTTATAACACTTTTGTAATCTTATTTTAAGTGAAATATGCAAACCTTTATTATTTAACTGCAGCTTTGATTTACTCATATATTTTGTTTATAACCTAGTTTTTCATTCCAGTTAAATATTTTTTATATTGACTTTATATGCCTAAAGCGCGGACATTCACACATGAGTTAGCTATCAATTTCCAAAAAAAAAAGAAAAAAAGAAAAAGTCTGAACTCCAGTCGACTGTTATAAGGGATTATTCCATGTAATGCAGCTGTCTAAAACAAATGTTATTTACACCGAACTGTACGTGAAGATCTGAGTCATTTACTTATTATTTTCTGGTGTTATCTCCTATAAAAGGTTACATTACACACATCAGTAACTTACCATTATGCATCTGAGTGTTTGAAAAGGTTACACGATTGTTTGTCGCATAAAAAGTAATAATTCACAAAAATACCACTAAGCGTTAGAATTATAATCTCTCCATACAGATGACTACTTAAAACTGACTACCTTAAGCAAAGTGATTTAGGTAATGCCGAATCGAATTTTAAATTCCGTATGTCTGTAGTCATTTCAATATGTCTGCATTTAAAATGTTTATAGGAATTCAAAACAGATATTTCGTTAATACACTCCTCCAATGGAATGCTTGCACGTTACATTCATTAATTTATTTACTTCTTTTTGTTTTTTTTTTATCCAAATATCTTTTTTGAACTTTCACTTTATTATTTGCTCTATAAATTTTACTTGAAAATTAATTTGTATCTTATATTTAGATATTTTGTTTTGAAGATATTTTAATGTACTTGAACAAACCAAGGGCTTTTCTAACGTTCGTGTAGGTGTTAGAAATAGGATTATGTATAATTCTGTCAAAATAAGCCTGTATATTCTAGATTTCATCACTTAACTCAGCTTCACATTTGTCTTAACATTTTTAGGCATGGCTGTGTGATTTAAAAGTTCGCCATGCAGCCACAAGGTTTTGGGTTCAGTTCTACAGTACGGCACCTTGGGCAAGTGTTTTCTACTCTTGACCCGGGCCGACTAGTACCTTGTGAGTGAATCTGTAACTGCATGGAAGTCCGTATCGCGCGCGTGTGTGTGTGTGTCTTTATGCCTGTGTTTGTCACGCTTGAGAACGATGTTGGTTTGTTTACGTCTGCGTAAATTAGTGGAATATGTACCGGACTTAAAAAGGCAAAAAAAAAAGAAGAAAAAAACAAACGTGGGATGTATGAAAAGTCTTGAGCCTCAAAAAACAAAACATGGTACCAGACTTCTGATGAAGGTATAAGACTTCAAGGTTCAAAGGCCTTGAAGGCTCGAAACTTTTCATATACCCCCTCGTAAGTACTAGAGCCGATTTTTGACTAAAATTCAAGAGATGCCCCATCCTCATGCCAGAAGCCTAATTAACGGAAATTAGTAAAAGATAAAAGAGCATACTTAATTTTCATTGAGTACTGTTTTTCTCTTTCGTTAAATTTTTTATATCTGAGTAAACTTTTAATTGGTAAAAAATTTTGACCTTGTTTTTCACATTTTCAAAAGCCAAATATCCTTTAGCTCTTAGTTTATTAAATATGTACTTGTATTAGTAACTGAAATTGTGTAGCAGACGATGTCTAGTTTTTTTTTTTTCTGCTACACGTTGTTAAATATTTTGACAATAATAATGAATTGATATAAGCGTAAGGCGCAGGAGTGGCTATGTGGTAAGTAGCTTTCTTATCAACCTCATAGTTCCGGGTTCAGTCCCTCTACGCGGCACCTTGGGTAAGTGTCTTCTACTATAGCCTCGGGCCGACCAAATCCTTGTGAGTGGATTTGGTAGACGGAAACCAGAAGCCCGCCATATATATATATATATATATATATATATATATATATATATATATATATATATATATATATATAATAATATTAGGGACAAAATTAAATTGAGCTTTATATATATAGTTTTAGGGAAAATAACCAAGTTTCAAGAACTCATCGATGAAAATCCACTATCACATATAGAACAATTAATAATTAAAAGCACAATAAATGAGTATAATATAAAGTAAAGTAAATATCATAAGATAAATATAATATAATATAATATAATAATAATAATAATATATATATATATATATATATTTGTATGTTTGTGTTTGTCCCCCCACCATCGCTTGACAACCGATGTTGGTGTGTTTACGTTCCCGTAACTTAGCAGTTCGGCAAAAGAAACCGATAGAATAAGTACTACGCTTATAAAGAATAAGTCCTGGGGTCGGTTTGCTCGACTAAAGGCAGTGCTCCAGCATGGCCGCAGTCAAATGACTGAAACAAATAAAGGAATCTTTTCTGCACTAGGCACAAGGCTCGAAATTTTTGGGGAGGGGGCCAGTCGATTAGATCGATTCCAGTACACAACTGGTATTTAATTTATCGACTCCGAAAGGCAAAGTCAACCTCGGTGGGATTTGAACTCAGAACATAAAGACAGACAAAATATCCGCTAAGCATTTCGCCCGGCGTGCTTAACGTTTCTTAATTCTATACTGCCCACAAGGGGCTACACACAGAGGGGACAAACAAGGACAGACAAATGGATTATGTCGATTATATCGACCCCAGTGCGTAACTGGTACTTAATTTATCGACCCCGAAAGGATGAAAGGCAAAGTCGACCTCGGCGGAATTTGAACTCAGAACGTAGCGGCAGACGAAATACCGCTAAGCATTTCACCCGGCGTGCTAATGTTTCTTATTTCTTTATTGCCCACAAGGGGCTAAACATAGAGGGGACCAACAAGGAAACACAAATGGGTTAAGTCGATTACAGCGTAACTGGTACTTAATTTATCGACTCCGAAAGGATGAAAGGCAAAGTCGACCTCAGCGGAATTCGAACTCAGAACGTAACGGCAGTCGAAATACCGCTATGCATTTCACCCGAAGTGCTAACGTTTCTGCCGGCTCGCTACCTTTGCTAACATTTCTGAATAATAGAAAATAAATATACAATCACCAATAGAACGTCAAGTCAATTTAAGAATAGAGAAAATGTATTCCATTTCAAATAAAATGTTAGATCAAGCAAAACAACTGGCTTGAGGATATTTTTTTGGTATAATAGATATTAGTCTGTAAAAGAAATATAACTCGCAGGGTTGATTATATCTTCCCGTTGAGCAATATACTTAAATGTGCTGAAACCTCTGTTAAACGAATATGAAGACGATTCCTTCAAAGTATTCAGTTCAAGAAAGATTTAACCTAGCTTTGTGAACTCAATTAGATGGTCATACTATGATTCTTATAGTATAGGGAAAACAGAAAATGAATCATTTCCGAGATACGAATATGAAATAGAACACAATAACAACCATAGCATAGTTAAAGGATTCTATGATATTTTATAATTCTAGTATACTAATATTATGATTAGAAATATCCTTTTGGGTTGATATCGATTGTATCTGTATATCTATCATTTCTCTGTCTGATATTAGACACGCAGACTCTCATCTGGCAATAATTCAATACTCAAAGAATCTATTCTTTGTTTTAAAGTCTTTGAACAATTCTATAATAAAATTTCACTTGATATATATGCTTTTATTCTTTTACTTGTTTCAGTCATTTGATTGCAGCCATGCTGGAGCACCGCGTTAAAGGAATTTTTTAGTCAAAGAAATCGATCCCAGAGCTTATTCTTTATAAGCCTAGTACTTATTCTATCGTTCCCTTTTACTGAAGCGTTAAGTTGCGGGGACGTAAACACACTAACTCCGGCTGTCAAGCGGTGATGGCGGGAGGGGGGGGGACAGATGCATGCACATAAATATATATTCATATAGATACACACACACACACACGATATATATATATATATATATATATATATATATATATATATATATATATATATATATATATATATTTATATATGTATGTATATATATATATATATATATATATATATATACGCGAACTTACTTCGTCCCCACTTTCAAGTTCGTGCCTCACAGCGTTTATATACACATAATTTTTCACGTCTGACCGCATAGCCTTTTCCGTTTGTTTTCCTGTCTTGTTTTTTGTCCGCCACTACATTCCTCCATGGCACAGGCTTAATTAGTGTATACAAATTTAATTTGCGGTCCATGGAAAGAGCCGTTTTAACGATGCGTCCTGCACAACTCTTCGAAACGCCGGTGTTAAAACGGGGGTAGCTGATGAAGGAAAATGTTCTCCATGTGGCTTGTGTATTTTCTGTACTCTGGTTATTATTATTTTCTTGTCTACGTTTTGTTTGCAATGTCCTGTACCCAGATATGCATCTATATATACAGGTAGACGTAGGTATGCACATACCTGTACGTATATATGCATATACTAATTTATTATTTGTTTATATATATATCTCTATATATATATATATATATATATATATATATATATATATATATATATATACGACGGGCTACTTTCAGTTTCCGTCTACCAAATCCGCTCACAAGACTTTGGTCGACCCGAAGTGCCACGCAGTGGGACTGAATTCGGAACGAAATGGTTGTGAAGCAGCCTTCTTACCACATAACTACGCCTGTTTATATATATATACGTAGTAACGTGAAATGAAGTGTTTTGTTCAAGAACGCAGCGCATCGCTCGGTCCAGGAGTCGAAACCGGTTTCTTACATTCCTGAATCCAACACATACTAACTACGAAGCCATGCGCCACATAAATACATGTATGTATGTATGTATGTATGTATGTATGTATGTATGTATGTATGTATGTATGTATATTAAGAGGGGTTGCCTAGCTGCGGAAACTTTGTCTGAAGCAGATGGTAGCTTTGTATATTGTGACGGTCTGCAGCTGGTAACTTTCCCCAGATAATCTGGTACCTTTTCCGCGATTTGGAGAAAGAAAGATAATTTAAAATAAAGTACATGTGGTGCTCTCTGGCCGTTAACATAAGGGCGGTAACTATCTCCTCACAACACTAAGCAGGATTAGAAATTTAAAATACTAGGAAGATGACAAAGTTCACAGATTAAAATTTATTTATTTATTTATTACTAAGTTCTTGCCCGAAATCCAACAAAACATCTTCTCTCGAGTTGAACTGTTAGCCTATATAACAATGAGTCAATATTCTTTTGTTTTTTCTCGTTTGTTCTAAGTAAATGGTAGACTAGTCATAAATATTTATGTGACCATATTTTCCTTTATTGGTTGATTGATATCTCTTATTTATAAAGGTTTGTTTTTAATATTGTCGAGTTAAAAGGAAAAATATACCGTCTTATACAGAAGATTTTGTCAAAACTTTGGAAAAAGCGAATCAAAAGTCAACGATGATATAAAGAAATATTGCAGAGAGTTCTTAGGCTAAAACTGGAACTGAAGGTGAATAACTTCCCAGGCAGAGTCGTCTGTGAAAGACAGGACACTAAAAAAAGACAGAGTTGTTAATAAAGTATGAGGAAATAACTACGTACCTCAAGGTATATTAAATCTTGATTTCATTGAATATAAACCAACAGTCGCACAAATTCTATTGCAATAAATGAAGACAATTGGAATGTACTGAGCCAAGAGAATATCAGTAACAAAAATTCAATTCCAAATACAATGGCGACAAAAATGTAAAAAGCGGTAATGGATGTAAAGGAAGTTCTTAAAAGCAATAAACACGAATCTAAACGAGTTAATATGAAGTACATTATGATCAATGGTGCGAGTAGATAAGGAGTTACAGAGAAACAACAACAATTGGGTCAAAACCAATAAGTACTCACTAGACAATAACCAATCGAAACGAAGTCACTAAATGCAAAAAGATTTCCACAATCGTTTAAGAAGCTGACAGAGAGAATATAAATATATAAGACGACAGGGGACGGGGGAATTAAACATCACAATGTGAAAGAAATGATATAAGAAGGACAAGAAAAGATATTAAAGGTATAATTCCAGTTGAAGAGTCAAACGACCTGAATTATAAGAAAGGGCTTTATTTCATTTACTGTAAGATACAAGGTTCGGCCGACCAAAATACTCTCACAGAATGTGAACAAATGGGGTCTATTTTTCAACATAGTCCCCATTTCGGTTCACACACTCTTCTGCCATTGGTGTTGTAATGTTTTGATCCCATTGGTAAAGAAGATTTTATCCCGTTGGTCAAAAAAAGTCATCGACAGCGAATATGATGTCATCATCACTGCGATACTGGTTACCAGCCAAATGTTTTTTTCATGTGGGGGAAGCAACGTTAGTCAGATGGGACCAAATCAGGAGAATAGGGTGGCTGATCAACCAGTTCAAAGCCACAGTCACTCACAGCAGCCTTTGAAATCAAGGACTTGTGTGCTGGAGCATTGTCCTGATGAAACAAGACCCCTTTCGTCAACTTCCCTGGCCGTTTGGTCTTGATAGCCTTTCGCAATTGTCTCAACAAATTAACATACTACTTTCTGTTGATGGAGTGGCCCTTTGGAAGATAATCAATAAACATAATGCTTTTGCATCCCAAAAAACTGAGGTCATTATCTGGAGATGAAACAACCTTACCCTTCTTTGGAGCTGATGAGAAGGAGTATTTCCACTGCATAAATTGTGACTTTGTCTCTGGTCCAGAGTGATGAAGCCAAAACTCATCTTCGTTTAGCAAACGCCCAAGGAAACCAATTGGGTCTACTTCAAACAATGTCAGATTTTCCCGTGATTTGATCAGCCTGGTGCACTTTTGATCAGGTGTCAGGAGACGTGGCACCCCGTGCACAGAAACTCTCGTCACGCCAGGTTCATTGCGCAGAATATTCTCAACTCTCACAGAGTATTCTAATAAAATTGACTATTTGATTTATAGCCAATCGTCTGTCAACCATCACCACGTGGTGAACATGATCAGGGTTTTCTTTGTTGGTGGTAATTGCAGGATATCTGGCCGTTGGGTGATCTTCAAAACTCTCCCTTCAGCTCCCCACTTCCATATCAGCATGAATGTTCCTGGGGGCTAAATCCCTTTTCTGCAGGTACATGACAATACCACAACGCCAAATTTGGTCAATTTTCGAAGAAGTCGCGGCTAGTTACTTTTGATGCCTTTTTTGCACAGACAGGTGTCAGTTTACCTAGAAAGAATAGTTATGAATAATAAAAAAAAAGTTGAAATGAATGCATAGTCAGCCTATGGGCTTTTCCTCCCATCCTCGTATGTTAAGACAGTACAAAGAGATTTTATCCACAATGAGCTTTAACAATAAACCAGATAAACATCACAATCCCAAGCACGCAAAGGAACAAAGAATTTTGGAAAACATTTGCGAAAAACAAACCACCTGACCAAGTAAGAGAAATAAAAAAAAAAGCTAAGAATAATATTCCGCAAAAATGACAAGGTATCAAAAGTAATGAATTCAGTCAGATATTGATGCCAGTATTTAATTGTAATGCACTTTTCCGAAATCAGATATAAAACTGTTGATTGGAACAGCTCACAACTTTATATTTTATGGTGGTAATAGTTTTCGATCCAATGACTGAGAATTCCTTCGCAATCCCTCCACAGTTTAAGAAAGTACTTAGCTACTACTTAAATAACAGTGGCATAACCAACCTGAACAACCATACACCCGTCATTTTGGTGCCTACCTTTTGTAAAGCTTTCACATTTGAATTTGCAAAACGACCATATGAATACCTAGAAGACAGCATAAAAATATATATAGAATAGAATTTGTTTGTAAGGATTAATACATGGTCGATAAGATAATTATCTTATATACGTAAAAGAAAAAAGGACACAAAAAAATGAACAGTATGGATCAACTAAAAGAAAGCAAGCTGTATTACATAAAAAACATAGTCACAGGCTGTCCCGAAAAACTAATGACGATTTGGAAGTGAAACTCCATTTTAATCTTCTGTCGAATGACGTTGCATAGGGTGACAAGTGTCACATATCCCGTTAACAATAGAATTTTTGTAGCACTTCTCCATCGTTATTATTTCCAATACCATAGGAACGGAACAATACCTAGCTTGCTTTTTCATACGGGAGTTCTATGGCCCTTGTAGTTTACACCATCATCCACCTCAAAGCGCAAGCAACCCTAACTAAAGAGATTTGTTCGGTATTCTCAGCATATTGTTTGAAAAGTCTGGAGGACATTCGTATCGGTCAATTAAATCGACCTTAGAACTTGACTGGTAGCTTAGGGTAGTACCATTTATGTCAAAACAGGCATCTTATGGGTCAAACGCAATCTCTCCTCTGCTATTTTTTGAGAAGTCTTAGCTGCAATTGTGTTAGCTGCTCAATGAAATAAAATAGAGTTAGGAAATAATTCAAAAGGAAAGCTATGAAACTGTAAGCTACTGTTTACATGGATGATATAAAAATGTATGCAAAGAGTGATGGCGTCGACAGTCTCCTGAACGATATAACTGTATTCAGCAAATAAAGACAGAATTGGAATTTATTAAATTGTTGTCCTGACAAAAAGTAATAAAAACGAGAGTGAAAGGACTCAACTGAGGTTATGAGAACATTGGCGAAATCGATATCAGTAAAGATTAGCACAACAGGTTCATAACCACAAATGAAAGAATGACAACGGAAAGAATATTATCGACGTGTATGATATTAATAGGAACGAAGCTGAGCCCTCGCTAGAAAAAAAAATGCTATTTATTATATACATGCACACACGTTCACAAAGGTATACATATACACAGAGACACACACTTATACACACACACACACACACATATATATATATATATACACTTATATATGTATATGTGTATGCGTGTGTGTGTATATATATATATATATATATATATATAGGAGAGAATATACAAATAATAACAACAGACGAGGACAGGTGGTGTAAATAACAAAAGTATATATTAGTATGACGCTCGGGAATACGGAAAGTCTTTGACGTTTCGAGCTACGCTCTTCAACAGAAAGAATACGGAGACAAGGAGAAAAACACGGAGAAAAAAAATTGAATAGTGTTCAGTCAACGGTCAATCATTATATATATATATATATATATATATATATATATATATATATATATATATATATATATATATATATATATATATATATATATATATACACAATACATACATACATACATGCATACATACATACATACAGTGGAGGTTTAATGGTTAGAGAATTAGACTTATGATCATAAGATTGATGTTTCGATTCCTGGACCGGGCGACGCGTTGTGTTCTTTAGCAAAGCACTTCCTTTCAGTTGCTCCAGTTCACTCAACTGGAAAAAATAAGTAATCTTGCGTCAGACCCATGAAACCAGGAAACCGACCCTTATCAGTCGGTATGACTCGAGAAGGTAACTTTTTGTATCTATACATGTATAAAATAATAATAAAAATAAAATAATAATAATAATAATAATAATAATAATAATAATAATAATAATAATAATAATGGAGTATCATAGCCATGTGTTGAGAAGAATTCTTTGGGGTTTGGATAATTCACTTTTGGAAACATGGGTTTTGTTCATCATCCTTTAACGACCCTTATTCAAGGATCTTTTGAGTGGGATGGGCTACTCGACCTGAAGAAATTCTAACCGGGCTCCACCTGCAAGGTCATGCGCTATTTATCTTGATATGAGATCCTCATGTCGCGCACATATGGTTGTGATGAATGTGCCTGGTGTACCCTTATCAGACGGGTAGTCATGATGGGTATACTGGGCTTCGTATATTTTACCCCAGTGTCACTTTGATAGCATGCACTTCTTTCTCACTCAATAATAACAATAATAATAATAATAATATCAGCGAGAAGCAAAGTTATTGCAGCTGTTGCAGTTTCTGTTGATCTCTTCTTCGCTGTATGCTAGCCACATTTGAGTAGTGAATCCCTGAAGAGGTTTTAATGCTACAGTGTAACTGCTGCATTTTACGCACAGTATTCACGTGGCTTTTAATCCTGCATCCACTATGGAACTGAGCTCCGGAATGGCTCTGTAGTTTTCGACTGTCAAGTCATTAGGACTTGTATATCCAAGTTGATCCAAACGGATCACATATTCCTGCCTGTCTCGGTGCTTGCCCTCTACCGTGGCACAGAAAAAAGACATTGTCGCTAACATCCTTTACCAAGAACCTTCTTTTACATTCCATCAAGAATTGTGGCACAATTCTTTGGTTAAGTGTTCAATGTACTAACCATCCTGTTTTTACATCTCATCTTCAGTCTAGAATAGTATGCACACCGTCCCAAAGACTGTACCTCATGAGAAATTAGGCGTGGGAAAATACGAGAGAGAATTTTTATAAATAAATTTATGCTATTCGTGAGAAATGTTTTTGTGACACTTTGAAAAAACAAGTAGTCAGAGGTCTTTGAATTTGAATGGTGAGTTATTATACTAGCTTTTATTTCATTACTATTGGGTGGTAGCTTGTCTCATGCACTATATTTAATATTGTCCATGAAACCGCAAATTTTTAAAGCAACAGTGTAGTATATAGAAGCGGTGTTGCAAATTTGCAAAAATATATTTCTAGCCTAAGTTAAAATATATTTCAGATGGAGGGAAAATCTCTTAATATAATGTAATGCTTCATTAGGTTTCTTGATTATGTTGATAATATTACCGTAAGAGAACAGATTCTCTTGCAGGAAAAAAATATCAGCCTCCGTGGCCATGATCAGTGATGATTGTGTTGATGAAGTTGATAACATCATCTAAAATAGTTTCTGTAATAGAAAGATAATTTCACATACACCAATATCACTACATCTTTAAACGTTACTAAATTTCCACAATCACATCTCTCTCTCTCTCTCTCTCTCTCTCTCTCTCTCTCTCTCTCTCTCTCTCTCTCTCTCTCTCTCTCTCTCTCTCTCTCTCTCTATCTATCTACCTAAAGTTAAGATAACAACACACACACACATACATGTATATATAATATCATTACATTTTATAAGCATAGGTTCAGTCAGATCGCGTGGCACCTCGGGTAATTGTCTTCTTCTATATCTACGGGTCGACCAAAGCCTTTTTAGTGGATTTGATTGACGGAAACTTAAAGAATCCCGTTCTATCTATCTATCTATCTATCTATCTATCTATCTATCTATCTATCTATCTATCTATCTATCCGCCTGCCTGTCTGTCTGTCTGTCAGTCCGTCGGCCTGTCTGTCTGTCTGTCTCTCCCCCTCTCTCTCTCTCTCTACCTCTATGTGTGTGTGTGTGTTTATGAGTGTGAATGTCTCCCACCATCACTTGATA
>NC_142932.1:109720920-109723420 GCF_046866305.1 Octopus bimaculoides | reverse complement strand
CCCTCCAAAACAACTACAAAAAAAAACAAAAAAAACAGAAGCGTAAATCGTGACTGTATGGTAAGTAGTTTCCTTCTCATCCACATGGTTCCGGCTTCATTTTCACTGCGTAACACCTTGGGGGAATTGTCTTCTTGTATAGCCCCGAGTCGACTCTTGTGAGTAGATTTGATTGATGGAAACTGACAGAAGCTCGTCGGATATATATTACCTCCCCTTCTATCTGCCTCTCCTGTCAAAACCTTTTCTCCCAACTAGCCGCCATGCCTGATCACTAAATCCCCAAGTTTTTTTTTTTATTCTCTCTCTGTTTATTTTCTCTTATTCCTTTCTGTTGAAGAGCGTAGTCTCGAAACGTATTTCTCACTTTCCCGAGCGTCAAACTCATACACCTGCTTGTTGTTCATACACTTGTCTTCGTCTTTTGTTTTTCTGTAAATTTCAACTGTATATATAGATGAGTAGCAAAGATGTATAAGTGTCAATTCATTACGGCCGTTTCGCGCTACTCCTTTAATTGATCAATGAAAGTATTACAGCGTTACAGATAAAGCCATTATCATCAGATGGCCGCATAGATCTCAAGCATAAAGGACAAGTTAGATATCTAAACATATTCATATTATCAATAGAGAGCAAATATTTACAATGATTTCGCTGCTAAATTTTATTTTGCAGAATGGATGGTACCATCTGCATACACTGCATGAATATCGGATGGAAAAATTCTATGTAAAATTTGATACTCACATTGGTTGAGTTTGCAAATATGTTCCTCCTAACAATGTACCTCAATTTAAGCACCTAATTCGACTGAATATAGATTACTTTTTTTATATATACAGCATAAAGAGCCGGAAGAAATGCTGCTAAGCGTTTCGTCCAACACTTTAATGATTCTGCTAGCTCGCTACTTTACTACGAATAATATTTTCTAACTTTGGCACAAAGCCGACAATTTTCATGGCGTGAGGAATCGAGTTCATCCACCCTAGTAACTGCGACTTATTTTATCGACGACGAAATTATAGAAAACAAAGTCGACCTTAGAAGAATTTGTAGTTGGAAAGAGCCGGAAGAAATGTCGTTAAATATTTTGTCGGAAGCGCTAACAATTCTGTAAGCTCACCGCCTTACTACGGTTAATAATAAAAAAAATATTCATAACGGAACAGTATTGTAACTTTAATAACTTCTTTCGATTTACCATGGCAAACTGTCATCATTTTGTTATCGTGTCATTTTTTTTTAACCTTGATAAAAAACAGATAACAAACAGCTTATCTGTTTATAGTGACAACAAATCTTCGTAGTCAATTTATTGTATGTCTCCTTAGAAACTAAAATAGGACATTGATTTGTGTTTTTCTGTGAGACTTTCATTGATTTCAAATTTTTTAATTGGTTATAAGTCTGTAGTATCATTAATGGACACTGTCGGCATTTTAAATTTATTGGTTTAACGCAATTAATTTTTTTCCGTGCAAGAAATTTTACGTGATTCCATTTTAACTTGCAGGCAATCGAAAATGATTTCTCTGTATACATCACTATACATTACTTTTTATACATTACTTTATACATACATACACACACGCCACGCACGCACGCACACACACACACACACACACACACACACACACACACACACACACACACACACACACACACACACACACACACACACACACACACACACACACACACACACACACACACACACACACACACACACACACATTTATGAGTTGAAATTGATGAAATATTCAGACTATAATTTCAGCAGTTCCTAAAAGCTAAAAGAATATATATGAATTTATGTGAAATATTGAAAATACAGCTACGCAATCTATGAAGTAAAAATAAAAATGCTAGAACTTTGATATATGAATAAAATGCTTCAGTGTAGTTGTATGAAATATATCAACAGATAAAATGTTTTACCAACATTATGCGATTTTCTGGGAAAGAATATATGCAACAATAGAATTAAATATATTAAAAGAAGAATGCGAGTTCTTGTTTCCCTATTCAGGATGGAATTCGTGAAGCAATGATTTTCGTTGGAGATTGACTGCCTCAAGTAACATGTCTAGGAAACAAGAACAGAGTCCCTAGTTTGCTTGTGCTATATGCATCACTCAGGTAGGGTACATATACTGAATACAAAGGTGTCCATAAATTAAATTTACAATTTCAACAAAAAAAAAGAAAGAAAATTCAGAAAAAAAGCTGAAAAATAGGGTTAACTCAGCAGAGCTTAGAGGAAAACACAGGCAAAGTTTTATTAGAAACATCAGAACACTTCTACGTATATTCAATTGGTTGCCAGGAAGTTGATTGATCGATCTCAACTTTAATAGATACACTAAACTGTGAAAGGTGTAAAGATAATTCATAAACATCCTATATATTAATTCAAGATACGTAGTTCTGCACTGTAGTCTCGTTGAAAGTACTACTGTAATTATAGGCACTTTTATTTAAATCTACCACATGA
>NC_142932.1:109703420-109713420 GCF_046866305.1 Octopus bimaculoides | reverse complement strand
AACAATTTAATTATCTTGTATTTTACATGCTTTTTATATTTCTTATTAATATTCATTTAAATACTATTCTTTAATTCAAACAGTTTGCTGTTTAGAGAATTTATATTCTAATTTACCAACACCCACTCTACCTACGGTAAAATTTTAGAGTTTGTTGTTAATATTCTAGCATTTATAATCATATGCAACCTTTTTATCTTCTCCATCATTCTCAATGTTCTCCTTCAGTAGGGCGAAAATTTCTCGCATATCTGCACAACTGAAGGCAATCATCGAACCATTTGACTCATGTATTTTGTCACAATAATTTAACAACTATACCATTGGTTTTTCTTTTTTTCTTTACTGTTGTTCATATTATATTATCAGTTAGAGATAAACATTTCATATTTTAATTCGTTTTTCCATCGTTCCTCTGCTCTTATTCGTTTTCGTTTTTCCTATATTCCTTACATCAGTCTTTACTGTAACCCTACTTTGTTTATTTCTTCCTATACTCTTTCGTTTTCTTGCTTTTTCCATAGTTGTTATTTTTTTCTAAGAAATAATGCAATTTACGCATCATTACATATTTCATAAAAAGTCAAGCATTTATCTCACACGATCGCCAAATTTATTTGTTTGTTGATCTATGAATTGCTCTCTCTTGTGGTACAGAAGTTGAACATGTTTTATTGCACCTACTTATACGTATGCAGTAATTTCATTTTTAACCCCACAGAAAACATACAAAAACGATGAAAGCTTTAACTAACTTGATGACTATTCTTATACATTGTTGATGAAAACCGACTTTTTTTCTGTTATGCCATTTAAAGCTAGCATAGGTTTAAGAAAATAACATAAAAATACTTGTTGGAAATGGCTTTATCATATTGTTAGATTGAGTTTGTTAATTAATAGTGAAATAAATTGTGTTTCAATGTAACTTTATAGGTTTCATGAAAATGCTAATGTGAAGTTGAGAACTAAACATTTTCTCCACACCAAATGGCTTGATGCCTAGACAAAAGAAATCATAATTATCTTTCTATCACACAATTTTACATCACATTCTTTTATTTCCTGTGCAAATCCAACCCGTTAACTAATAATGTAGATAATTTCCTGAACACCATAATGTATTTTTCCCGATAAATTTTGGCACAAGTCCAGCATTTTTAGGGGAGGCTGTAAGCTGAATGCATCAACACCCAGTACTAGGCGGATACTTTATTTTTACTGATCGTGACAAATTGAAAGACAAAAGTGACTGCGGCGGAATTTGATCTCAGAACATAAAAAGAATTACCTGTAAGTATTTTGTCGGCGTGCTAACGATTCTCCCAGCTCGCCGCCTTCCTGAAAGACCCAATAATGACTGACTTTTTTGTTTTTGATTTGGTGCTCAGCCAATATGTATAGGGTAGAGATTTAGCGACTAGTTATATTTTATTACTTACGAAAGAATAAAAAGGAATACACCTATTAATGGTAGATTCTCGAATCGAAGAAAGACGGTCCTGTGGATTTAGAGCATATAGGAATTTATGGGAAAGAACTTTTCCGAGGGGATGAGGAGAGGAGTTTCGGAAAATTCACGTGATCCGACTTTTTTCCGTCATATCTGACAGGAAAATGGATTTTTTTTACTGAAATTTTATACAAATACATAGATTACGATTATAAACAAATTCGTGAGGAAATTTTTTCTGAGGGGATGGGGAGAGGAGTTTCGAAAAAATGGAGTTTCGGATCAGAAAGACCAAATAAGTTGGAAGTGCTCCGTTTTCACGGGGATTTTTTCCATATTTTATTTCACCACAACCTTCGAAATGATGAGGGGTGGGGTGGGGGATGGGAAATCTTTTTATTAAAAAATAAGTTTTGGAAATTTTTGAAATTCCTCACCATCCGACTCCGGACCGATTTTGGCCAATTTTTTTAAAATTAAAAACCATGGGAGGAGCCTTTTCAGTAAAAAAAAAAGGAAAAATTGTAAATATTTTCACTCTCACATGTATTGATGGGTTCTCAAAATCGGTCTGGCGTATTCCTTTTTATTCTTTCGTAAGTAATAAAATGGATTGTACAAAAAATTTAAAAAAATTTTTTCGTAAAAAGATGTTCCCCGCCTACATCCTTTCCAATGTTGTAGTTAAAAAAAAGGGAAAAAACCCCGTCAAAACGGACTACTTCCAACTAATTTGGTCTTCTTGATCCGAAACTCCGTTTTTCGAAACTCCTCTCCCCACCTCCTCGAAAAAATTTTCTTCACAAATTTCTTTATAATCGTAAATTATTCCGTTTGAAAGGTATTTATATAAAATTTCATTAAAAGATATCCATTTTCCTGAAAGTTATGAAGGAAAAATGTCGGATCATGTGAATTTTCCAAAACTCCTCTCCCTACCTCCTCGAAAGCGTTCTTTCCCATAAATCTCTATATACTCCGGATTCACATCATCTAAGGGGCATTTGTTGAAAATTTCGCTAAAAAGTATCTCCTTTTCTGGAAGTTATGAGACAACAAAGTCGGCGGGGGTTAACATCTATAGTTTTGCCAGTTTTGTTTGTGTGCTTTCTTGCGTGCGTGTTTGTCGGTAATTTAATACAGCCAAACCGGCCTATAATGGGAAAATACTCTGAAATTACGGTACACCTAAAATGTGAATACAAACGGAATAAAACAAGTTTCGCGTAAATCGGACCACAGATTCCCGAGATAGGGGATTTTTTAGGGTACCTACATAAATAACCAAAATGGTGCATAAAGTAACGTAACCCTGAAATGAAAAAAATGTTTCCATAAATTCTATGTTTACATAATATAACAATTCCTTTTGTATTTTTGTAGAAGTGTGCATATATGCCATAAATAAATGCTGTTACTGGAGTTCAAGTTTATCTCGGAAGTTCTATTTCTATTAGATGCTGTAAATAATCAATAAAACCTTAAACATGAACTTGTAAACCAGACTTATGAAGACACAAATGAATTGAAATATTTAACTGAATCATCATAAAATTAACTTTTATTTCAATGCAATGTTGAAATCAGCTTCAATGTTTTATAACCTGAACCGTCAGTGACCCAACGGGTCATATATACAGGGTGCGATGAGTAAATTTTCGCCATGCGCATGTTTGTTTTTTTATTTTGTCGACTACACAGTAGAGTAGGATCAGTTGGGCAACGTCTGTGAGAAAAACATCACCATGACGCTATATACTCTGCCCGAAATTAGGAAACGACATGTTGTTCTGCATGGCATTCATGCCGGAAGCTCCAGTACGAACATTTCAGTGTCTGGGTGTCAATCCGAGGACATCTAGCGACATCCAGTCAACATCATGGTCTTTGGAGTGATCACTAGTAGTACCGACGTTAGGCCTCCGTTCATCTTCCCACACGGCCTCAGAGTCAACACGGAGGCGTACATCAAGTGCCTGGAGGAGGTTATGCCACCCTGGGTCAAGAGGGTCTGGCAACAGGACTTTGTACCATGCCACACAAGCAGGAGAACCTAGTCCTGGCTGTTAGACAATTTCTGCGACCACATCACCCCTAACATCTGGCCACCTAACTCCCCAGACTGCAGCTCCCTTGATTATTATGCATGGGGCGCAGTTGAGCGAGAGACCAGCAAAACTCCTTGCAAAACCAAAGATGAACTGAAGGCACGGATTAGGGCAGCGTTCACCAACTTAAACAAGGAGACCGTCCAGAAGAGGTGCAGGAGATTCCGAAGTCGATTTTATTGAATAGTCAGTGAACAGATCGTGGTCTCAAAACGACAAAAATATTTTGACAAATTAAATTTAAATGTTGAAGTGAATCTAAGAGTTTTTGTGTGTTATTTTAAATGGCTTATAAAAACCTTCCACGCTGCAATTGTTTTCGTTCCAGCACACGATCTCAGATCAGGTCACTTGCTATGCAAGTACATCTCCACAATTTACTCTTTAGTATTTCCAGATATTTTTATGTAATTTTGGTATATATATCTGTTTAAATGTGATGTCAGTGTTGTTTTCATTTTTACGTAATTTAGACAAAAGTATATTTATCGCACCGTGTATATACATACATACATACATACATACATACATACATACACACATGTATGTATTTATGAAAATGTTACCTTCAAGGTCATTTAATAATTCAGAATAGTTTAGATGTGCAAAATCTAGTATTGTGTTGCAGACATTTCCACAACGAAGTATCAAATAAGGCACTGAAACTAGGTAAGTGTATTTCACACACACGCGCGCGCGCGCACGCAGACACATATATAAGGAATGCTGACATTCGTTAATATTTAATACAATGCATCTTGATACTGTTATACAATTTGGATTTCAACTATACCGCAGAAATGATATATT
This sequence comes from Octopus bimaculoides, assembly GCF_046866305.1. Lineage (NCBI taxonomy): Eukaryota > Metazoa > Mollusca > Cephalopoda > Octopoda > Octopodidae > Octopus > Octopus bimaculoides. The sequence continues at coordinate 109,709,049 of NC_142932.1, read as the reverse complement.
TCCCCCGTTATTTTTTCTGTCGTAGAATCATTATAGCAACATCTATGCTCTGTATTACTTTCACTCAAATTGTGTAAAATATAATCATATTTAATCAACAAATTAGCATGTTACGTACTATGTCTCTGAAACTGTTGTTTTAAGTTACAATTATTTTTGAGAGAAAAGCTCGTAGTAAGAATTTACAGAAGGGTAACTCCATTAATAATTGCCATAGATACGACTGAGAATGTTATAATATACCAGACTCAAGACAGTCGGCAGGTGTAAGAATTCACACAAACGTCTGCCTACAATATTCCAAAGACCACTACAAACTGGAATAATTCTTACAAATACAGGTAGGATTATTTGTCTGTAATATATACATACATACACACATACATGTATACAGACATACGCACATAGATATATACATAGATGCAAACATGGATACATAGAAACATACGTACATGCATAATGCATATATACATACGAACATACACACATACATATATACACGCATACATACACACATTTATATATATATGTATGTATATATATATATATATATATATAATATACATACATACATTTATATATGTACATATATTTTATATACATACATACATACTGTATATATATATATATATATATATATATATATATATATATATATATACACATTCATGTGTATATATATATATATATATATATACATACATATATATTATGTATATATGTATGTATATATGCATGTATGTATGTATGTATGTATGTATGTATGCATGTATGTATGTATGTATGTATGTATCTATCTATCTATCTATCTATCTATCTATCTATCTATCTATATACTACAAAACAGAAAAATTAGAAAATTTTTGGTATCATTTATTCACCATTACACATGTTTCATTTGCTAATATTAAGCAGATGTACTTCGAGAGGAAACAGCTGGGATTTATCTTACCTATCTACATAATAATCCAAACACACACTCATACACACAAACATGCACACGCAAGTATGTATGTATGTATGTATGTATGTATGTATATATATATATATATATATATATGGACCCGCGCACACGTACACATACATACCTCTCTCTCTTGCACTCTCTCGTCTTAGAAAGAACTTTTTCTTCCCCCATTCCCTTCCGGTCATTCCACAATGTAACCTCGTGTATGTCGTTGGATTAAAAGGACTTTGAAAGTTCTTCAGTGTAAGATGACTAAATTACCTGCTAGAAACTGAATGTTTGCTTAGGGAAAAGAAATTGGAAATACAAAATATTTCCAAATTTCACAATTACACACACACACACGCACGGACGCACGGACGTGCGCACACACACACACAGACACGCACGCACTTACACACAGGTGAAATTTATGCGTCCTTAAGATTTGGTCAAGTTGATGTCGATGAAAGGAACACAAATTTCATTGAAATTTTAGTACAAAAATATTACGGCAAACGACAACGAAAAGGTGTTTACACCAAGTAAGATAGTTCAAAGTTTGTATGAGTTGTGATCAAGAATGACCTCAACTATCGCTGTGTGACATTTAGCAGCTAGTTGATCTGACTGTGCCCTCATCGTCACCAATGCTAACCATTGTCTTGATTCTGCGGTCAAGCGTGCATCATGACTATCTGCTTTCGTCTCTGGTTAGTGCCAAGAGAAAGTTCTATTTATAATACGTCTTTCCAAGAAAAAGAGGCGCAAAAAAAAAAGGTAAAAAGAAAGCAACTTACTGTTAAGATCCTACTGTACCAGTCTTAGCGAGATCATCAATATTTGAGAGAATCAAGGCAGCGAGCTGGCAGAAACGTTAGCACGCCGGGCAAAATGCTTAGTGGTATTTCGTCTGCAGTTACCTTCTGAGTTCAAATTCCGCCGAGGTCGACTTTGCCTTTCATCGTTTCTGGGTCGATAAATTAAGTACCAGTTAAGCACTGGGGTCGATGTAATCGACTTAATCCCTTTGTCTGTCCTTGTTTCTCTCCTCTATGTTTAGTCCCTTGTGGGCAATAAAGAAATGAGAAACTTTTGCAAGCCGGGCGAAATGCTTAGCGGTATTTTGTCTGTCTTTACGTTCTGAGTTCAAATTCTGCCGAGGTCGACTTTGCCTTTCATCCTTTCGGGGTCAATAAATTAAGTACCAGTTGCGTATTGCGGTCCATCTAATCGACTGGCCCCTGCCCCAAAATTTCGGGCCTTGTGCCTAGAGTAGAAAAAAAGAGAATATTTGAGAGAATCGAATTCGTGTTGCTTAATTTACTTCTTTATTGCCCATAGGAGGCTAAACATAGAGGGAACAAACAAGGACAGACAAAGGGATTAAGTCGATTACATCGACCCCAGTGCGTAACTGGTACTTATTTAATCGATCCCGAAAGGATGAAAGGCAAAGTCGACCTCGGCGGAATTTGAACTCAGAATGTAACGGCAGACGAAATACCACTAAGCATTTCGGCCGGCGTGCTACTGTTTCTGCCAGCTCGCCGCCTTAAAATTGTTTTCGCATCGGGTACAGTGATCCGAGTTCGATTTCCAGGTGTTTTGGAACTGCCAAATATTCTTGCCACACTTCTTTATAAATGTAACAAACACAGAAGACACAAAATAAATAAAATTACACACACACACACACACACACACACACACACACACACACACACACACACACACACACACACACACACACACACACACACACGTGCGTATATATAAGCATATGTGTATATCTTGTAAAAGCGCGTGGCTTGGTGATTAGGGTATTCAGTTCCTAATGATAAAGTCGTAAGCTGGTTACACGGCGGCGCGTTGAATCTTTGAACAAGACATATTATTTCACGATGCTCTAGTCCTCTCAATAAGCAAAATGAATAGTACATACACAGACATGATAGAAGTAAATAGACACCCTATAAAAAATCGTTTCATTTTAACTTGAAAAGGTTTATATATTTTTTATTAATTGACATTTTTATGTTTCAGGTTCTATATGTGACTGTTTAAGAGGCCGTATTGTGGGTCAATCTGAAGGTGGACTTAGTCAACATAAAATCACAGAAAACGTTGGAATCCCACTTTCTACAGTTAAGAGAATGATTGTGCAATTCACCAGAGAGGGGAAGGAGTCCACATCAGCTTGCCCAGTTCGACTGGGGCCCTCTGACAGGACGCTTCTCTTTGTTAAGAGAAGTGTGGAAAATAATCCTTGCTGCAAGGCCTCTGACATAGGAAAACATGTTGATGTCAGTCCCAGAACAGCTCTCAGGTATCTTCACAAACTTGGCTACTATGGCAGAGCAGTAAGATCAACCAGCCAATATAAAGCGGAGAAAAGACCGGGCCAGTGAGATGGTAGAGAAGTCACTAGCATTTTGGGGCACTGTCATATTCTCTGATGAGTTCAGTTTTGCTATATTTTCTGACAGTGGTCGAGTGTGGGTCTGGAGATTTTGTGATCAAGAAATTGATATGAAAATGTTGCAGCCAACAATGAAACAGTTTGGCTATTTTGTTATAGCCTGGGGAGCAATTTGAAACAATGGTCGATCAGAGCTGGTGGAGTTTGAGGGAGGGAAAGATAAACTCAGATAAATATGCGTCCATATTGCAGAAAAGACTCCTTCTAATCTTCTTCAGAGGTGAAATGATTAAAGAAGACTCTCTATTTATTGAAGATGGGGCTCCCTGTCATACCATTAAAACGACTCAAGATTGGTTGGAAGAGAATGGCATTAGAAAGCTTCCAAGCCAAGCCAGTCACCAGATATGAACCCTATTGAACACCTCTGGGACAGAATGGACAGGACACTTCGTAGAAAGAACTTGAAAGCATTTTCAGATTTTGATTTTTTGAGATTACTGCATGAAACATGACATGAAATTTGTTGAGAAAATATTCGTCATCTGATCAGTATCATGCCTAATAGGGTCCTTGCACTGAAAAATGCAAATGGCATGTCTACTAAATATTAGAGATTCGCATTATAATAATTAACAAATAATTTGAATGTATAATTTCAAATTTAAATAAACTTAATGATTATAAGGGTGTCTATTTACTTCTGTCATATCTGTGTACATTTCAAAGGGCTAGGCTTAACACATCCTCTGTCACACTGAATCTCCCTAAGAACGTTAAGGGTATGTGTATCTGTGGAGTACCACTTGCATGTTAATTTCACAAGCCGGCTGTTCCGTTGAGCAGATCAACTGGACCTTCGCCATCGTAACCGAAGGAGTGTCATTTTGTGTCTATCTATCGATCTATCTATCTATCTATCTATCTATCTATCTATCTATCTAGCTAGCTAGATAGATAGATAGCTAACTTTGCTGTTTCAGTCTATCAAATTCACTTACATGGCATTAGACAGCCCAAGGTACCATGCAGTGGCACTGAATCCGAAAGCAGGTGACTGCAAAGTGAGCTTGTTAACCATACAGCCAGGCCTACGCCTATATTAGTGCTTAAGTTATCGATCTCGAAAGAATAAAAAGCAAAGTTTTCACATGCAAGATTTTAACTGTTTAGAGAGTCGGAACAAATATTCCGAGGCATTTCATGTACCTGACGATATAATTACTCTGTTTTTATTATACTTTTATTACTTAGATGTATATACCATTGAGGAATTGTTTTATAGTCAGATGCCCTTCCTATCGTCTATCCTAACCTGATTTTCAAATGTAGCCGCTTTTATTCCATACGTCTTCGAAGGTTGGAAGCTAGTGGGCAATTTCTTGATAGAGTTATATAATGTGTCTTGTCCCTCCAAGCAATCTTTTCATATAAGACTAACCATATACGCTGAGCCAGAAAGATTGTTTGGCGATACTAGGCACGTTATACAACTCTGCCGAATCATCGTGTCTCCGTGCATTTAAATAAGAGCTGCTACTAGTTTCGACGAAGATATGCGATTATTTGTTCATGCTAACTTCACTAGCAAACCAAAGAAAACGCTTAATTATATGACACTTCGATAGCTTACCTTCGTAAATAATATTGCTGTATTGATGAGAGAGAGAGAGAGAGAGAGAGAGAGAGAGAGAGAGAGAGAGAGAGAGAAGAGAGAGAGAGAGAGAGAGAAACAGCATTTTGCGTTTTCTACTAAAAGTAATGAATTAGAGAGATTGAAGCATTTAAAGAATTGATACTCATTTCTAAAATGCTCATTGTGAAAGATTCAAAGTGAAACACACACACACGCACACATTGTATATAAGTGTGTATGTGTGTGTGTGTATGGAGGTGCGTCACTTAGTGTACACAGTTCCTAAACAAGAGCTGTGCGCCATATCATGGGGACACAATAATTCGGCAGGGTTATATAACGTGTTTTGTATCTCCAAGAAATCTTTTCATGTAGGACTAACCATGGGCACTGAGCCTGAAAGAATGCTCAGTGGTTTGGGTGTTCAATTTTTCACTCAGTTCTTGAGCAAAACACTTCATTTAACGTTGCTCCAGTTCATTCTCACTTGGTCAAAGTGCTAAGCACCAGATTCGATAAAAAGGACCGGATGATTCAGTAGCGGACGTCGTAAGCGTATGGTCATACTGCGCATATATATATAAACCACGGTTTATATAGTTACCTTACCGTTGAATATTAACTG
>NC_142932.1:109675920-109700920 GCF_046866305.1 Octopus bimaculoides | reverse complement strand
CACACATGCATACATACATACTTATATGTACATATATGTATGTATGCATGTATGTATGTATGTATATATATATATATATATATATATATATATATATATATATATATATATATATATAGGGAAATAATGTTTATCCACCATTTGAGGATAAGCACAATTAGCTCGAAACCGTACAGTCTGGTGGTCCCGTCGTCTGCTAGAAGAGGGTACGGGTTTTCTCCCCTGCTTGCAATATATATCGGGTGCAGATTGCATCGATAACTAGTTTGAGGAGGCTCCTCCTGTGTTATGTATGTATATACACGTATACATGGATGTACATACATACAAACACATACATGATGACTGAAATTCGATTTTGAGCAATGCCCATGATTGAACGATCTCTTAAAGCAGCACGGACGTAGTTTGTCAGCCTTGCTAGGAACGTACACAATTTTGCACGAATGCGTCATCAAGGGGCGCCTCTAGCAACAGCTGTTCAGTGAGTTACAACTTACGCTGACGCATGCCTTCATTCCATCATGGAGTTTTTCATTGCCTGTTTCGGCAACGACCAGCCGTAGTATGCAGCACATAATAGGTATGTTAATAGAGATGTCAGAAATTGAGGGATACCTATGCCTGAAGTTTTTCAGAATGAGGAAAAGCCTTGAACAGAGCCAATCCCACTCTCTAAACGTTTGCATTTTCCCCCCAAAAAGAATTAGTTAACATCAATGGATGCAAACCAAGTGGCAGAGTTTTCCTTTTCCTAAGGAGATGTCTCAACAAAGACGGGAGGTCTCTCTCATTCCTAGCGTTTGGAGTGCCATTAACTTCGCTGAGTTCATCCGCCCATACGCACATACACACATACAAACAAACATACATACCTACAATGCATGGGTGCATACATATGTACATCAGGGCCGGATTAAGACTCATAAAAGCCCTAAGAACTTCGATTTTGGTGGCTCCATATATATGTAATTCAAAATATAAACAATAATAAGCCATAAAATAAATTAAAATTTTTCAAAATGAAACAAAATTAACGTAAGGTGGAAAATAATGTTTATTTTTGTATACTTCCACTTATATTTGGAAAGCATTCTCCTAGTTTATATATATATATATATATATATATATAAACAAATATACAATTAAATATCTGGGACTGCGATGAAGACAAAAGTTGCTCCAAATTACACCAATCTAGTCACGGCGTACATGGAAGTCCAGAGATATAAACAATCTAAATTATAATATGGCTTGAACATCCTCAAATATCTACTAGAAAACTGGAAACATTGCCTAGATGACTGCCTAATCCTATGGACGCACACATCTGAACAACTTATATAGTTCAAGAACCTAAGAAACAGTATAAACAATAATATCAACTTTACCATGGAATGCAATAAAACTCAACATGGAATGCAATCTGGATATACTTATCATCTAAAGAGATAAAAACATTGAAACAGACATTCACTACAATCAAACAGATTCTAAACTATACTCATTGTTCTTCTCATGTCATCCCAAACACACGGAAAATAATATTCCCTTTAATCTAGAGAGAAGAATCTGCACAATTGTCTCAAACCCTGAAACTCGCAATAAAAGACACTAGGAACTAAATCAAATACTACTTAAAAGACAATATCCATTAATGTTAATAGACAATGGAATAGAACGTGCCAAAGCAATAAATATCCAAGAACTACGAAAAACGAAAAACGCTCCAGGTACATCCAATATTATTACAACACACAACCCAGGAAACACAGAGGTTTACAATATTATCCACCAGAACATTCCATTACTAAAACAAAACCAAAAATGAAACACGCATTCGAAATACACAATCAAAGTCTTCCCCCAAATTCCCCCACAAGTGCTAAATTACCTTCAACAATTCCCACACCAGCAGTCAAAAGGTATGGCCACCCCGATTGCAAGACTTACATCAACCCTATTGAAGACACAACATACAAATTCAAATCAGGACAGATTTTTACCATAAAAAAATCTCTTTACATGTTCTTCAAGGAATTTAATATACGCTATCATTTGTCAAGCTGCGTAATAAGCCACGTTTCTTTATTTCAACCTTTTGAAAATCAGTGTAAACTGTGAAACGGGTTAAATCTTTAAATATAATAATGAAATTTTTTTAAACTATTCTCAGTTCATTTTCAACTTCTATGTACATGTGTGTGTGTGTGTGTGTGTGTGTGTGTGTGTGTGTGTGTGTGTGTGTGTGAGTGTGTGTATCTGTGTGTGAGTGTGAGTGTGAGTGTGAGTGTGTGTGTGTGTGTGCGTGTGCGTGTGTGTATGTGTGTGTTTTAAGAAAAAGATATTTAAAATATACAATCCATATTTCAGCTTTAATTTCATCGCTCTCGTGACCAAAAAGTATCTTTAAAATACCAACGTATATAATTTATGTTTAATATATATTATATACTACTGGTCATTTCAAGTAGATTAGAGATATATTCAATACACTATAGTTCTCTTTTAATTATTTGTATAAACGGAAAGAAATGTTTTCACTGAAATATTTTCACTAAGCTGCATGATTATACAAATGAAGATATCACACAAGATTCCGACACTCGTCACGTGAAAGCAAGGAATGCTCGCATTAGAATTTAAATATTACGTTTGATAAAACGTATTATATACATCATTGTAACAATAGCGCTCCAAAGATATCAGACATTTTATCTTTCACGCAAAAGAATTATGATTAAAATGATTCTCTTCCAAAAGTAAAGTTAATGAATAAAATGTTGCCAATATTTACTTATCAATATATTTGGCATAAGATATAACTCCCCAGCATCTGGTTCTGAAATAATTTTCATACTGAATCTCCCAGTTTAAGAATGAAACCAATTACCCTAAGACTAATCATATTATTATGCGTAGGAGTGACTAGAGCTAGCTGCATTATTGGCTGGAGTCAGAAATAGCTGCTGCTAATGTAATCTTTATCTTGCTAGAGACCAGTTTGTTGTTTAATGGTTACGTGATAGAAACCGAACGACTTGCTATTTGAATAAAAAATATTACTCACACACTGTTTCCGTTATCATAATTATGGATTACAGAATTGATCCTTAGAATCTTTTGTGAGGTATGATATGTTAGAGAATTAAGTTTAATCTGACAATAAGATGAAGAAATGTATTAACTAGATTTTTGGCATGTGAAACACTCTAAAACGGTGATTACTTTTATAGTTTCAGTCAGTTAAATATGTTTAAACCAAATCTGTCGTCATTCTAGTGTAATGCAATACCACGTTTCACAGGATCAATAAAGTAATGAAACGTGAATGTGGAAGATCAGAAAATGCATAGATTCAGTCGATTCTCAAATACCACAACGTGCGCGAGCGCATTTGAGTTTATACATACATATATATATGCATATACATATGTATATACAGACATGTTAACATGCATATAGTTATATATATATATATATATATATATATATATATATATATTTAATTATATGTATTTATTTTATCCTAATAAATAATAATTCGGATAGAATAAATGGGTTAATAGAAACCAAGGTAGCAAAGATCACAAAATAACTGTGGTGTAATTCCTGTTAGTGAGGCAGAAACTCCTTGATATTTTGGGTATTTGAGTATATATAAAAATTTAAGGAATGGAGTAAACGCATGTTATAACTGCATACTTTATTCCGACATATGTTTCGAAGAATTACAATTTATGCGATCCATAGGAATCGTCGATGTTAAAAATGTAAGCTTCTCCTCAGAGAATGTATGGGAACCATCTTAAACGTAATACATTATGACCGAATATAAATTGTAATTCTTCGAAACATATGTCGGAATAAAGTATGCAGTTATAACATGCGTTTACTCCATTCCTTAAATTTATATATATATGTACACGCGCATATGTATATAAATGCATACGCGATTGCAAGAGCAGGTATTCACATGTTTGTATACTCTTTTTTTTTTACTCTTTCTACTCGTTTCAATCATTTGACTGCGGCCATGCTAGAGCACCACCTTTAACCGAACCGCTAAGTTACAGGGACGTAAACACACCAGCATCGGTTGTCAAGCGATGTTGGAGGGACAAACACAGACACACAAACATATACACACACATACATGTATATACATATACATATATATACATATACATAAATATACATATACATATATACGACGGGATTCTTTCAGTTTCCGTCTACCAAATCCACTCACAAGGCTTTGGTCGGCCTGAGGCTATAGTAGAAGACACTTGACCAAGGTGCCACGTAGTGGGACTGAACGTAGAACCATGTGGTTGGTAAGCAAGCGTCTTACCACCCAGCCACTCCTGCGCCTAGTTGAATATTATTTATAACTATTTTCCGTTTTTTTTACCATTACCCACAAGGCACAATTTATATTTCTTGTAAAAAAAAATCATTTATGTCCATCGCCAGAATCTATGCGCTTTTCATTAATTTATCTGGTGAGTAACATTTAATTTTCTGAGCTAAGTGAGAATGTTGGTTATTTATACGACTCACATTTTGTAAGCTGGAGGCGATTTTATCGATTGACTCAACTCTAGCATATTCCTGTGACACTACGTAACACATCATAATGAATGTAAATAATGCGTATTTAGACTTTCCCTGAAATATAATTAAAATTAAAACTTCTAATTGAAACATGTATGTTCGACAACAGAAGAATTGCGTTTTTCACTTTGTATGGTATCACTCAACCTTAATCTAGATGAAATTAATCGTTACAGTCAGGTTGTATATTTTCTGAATCTGTCTGTCTATCTGTCTGTCTGTCTCTGATTATATGTGTCGATCTATCATTTTAACTATATACACTTTATATATATATATATATATATATATAACTGTGTGTATGTTTGTATATATATATATATATATATATATATATATATATATATATATATATATATATATATATATATGTATGTATATATATATATATATATATATATATATATATATATATATATATATATATGTATGTATATATATATATATATATATATATATATATATATGTATATATATATATATATATATATATATATATGTATATATATATATATATATATATATATATATATATATATATATATATATGTATATATATATATATATATATATATATATAATAATATTATTAGGGACAAAATCCCAAATTACAGGTAAAAAACTCAATTAAAATCAATTTATAAAAAATTAAATTGAGCCTTATAGATAAAGTATATATAAAATATATATAGTTTTAGGGAAAATAACCAATTTTCAAGAACTCATCGATGAAAATCCACTATCACATATAGAAAAATTAATAATTAAAAGCACAATAAATGAGTATAATATAAAGTAAAGTAAATATCATAAGATAAATATAATATAATATAATATAATATAATATTATATTTATCTTATGATATTTACTTTACTTTATATTATACTCATTTATTGTGCTTTTAATTATTAATTTTTCTATATGTGATAGTGGATTTTCATCGATGAGTTCTTGAAAATTGGTTATTTTCCCTAAAACTATATATATATATATATATATATATATATATATATATATATATATATATATGTATATATATATATATATATATATATATGTATATATATGTATATATATATATATATATATATATATATATATATATATATATATATATATATATATATATGTATATATGTATATATGTATGTATATATATATATATATATATATATATATATATGCATGTGTGCGTGTCTATATATATGTGCAGATATATGTGCGTGTGTGTGTGTTTGTTTATGTGTGTGTGTGTACGTGCGCATAAAGGTAAGCTCTAAGGATCAAAGTGTAGGAAGATAGTGAGCTTCAAGCAGTCTGTAGAAGATATAAAAAAAAGCAACTTTCAGGAACAATAGTGGTTTATTGGTGCAGAAGCTTGTGAATTTTTCACGTATCGAAGTGCGATAAGCTGAAAAAAAAAGGGGTTATTTTATAGTTCACGGTTAGCAACAAGGCTTGCTGTATATGCGAATGAATATCTGAAAATTAGGGAATGGAATAGATAAAACTCAGGCTACTCATTTTTCATACATAGCGGAACCTCGGAATTAGTAATTATCCGAACGAGGGGTGGACCGCAAGCTACCCTTCAGGCAATAATAATAACAATAATAATAATAATAATAATAATAATAATAATAATAATAATAATGATAATAATAATGATAATAATAATGATAATAATAATAATAATAATAATAATAATAATAATAATAATAATAATAATAATAATAATAATAATAATAACGACAACAACAACAACAACAACAACAACAATAATTCTTTCCAGCATAGGCACAAGGAGGCCCGAAATTTTGAGGGAGAGGAATACGTAGTTCGTCTAGTACTTATTTCATCGACCCCGAAAGGATGATAGATAAAGAATAGTTGTAAATTTTGGTCCAAGACCAGCAATTTTAGAGTGGGAGCAAGTCGATTATATCGGCTCCAGTGTTCAAATGTTACTTTTTCATCGATGAAACAGCCGACAGTAAATAGCTTTTTAAACGCTATCAGTTCATCGCGACCATTTTGTTCCCACAGAAAAAATGAGGGTTTACACTGTCGTTGCAAATGGAATTGCTGAACTTCCGCTTCCCCACTTAATCACCTCTATACAATATATATTTAATAATATTGAATTGTGGCTATCGCATTATTTCGACATCGTTATTTATTTCTGCACCATCACTTGCATTTGTAATTAAGTTGAACCTGTGTTGGCTGAAGTTCTCCACGGAATTTGCGATATTCGAATCTATTTGAAATTTCGTTCGGTTAATTCTTCTGAGTTTCAATAAAATTCATAACGGACGAACCATTCTGATCTGTAGAGCTTCCTCTGAAATATGTAGTTTCTAAATTCCAAAACTGGCACTGATTAAATGGATAAAAGAAATAATAAATCCATTGATATCTTAAGTCTCTGACCAATTTAAAGGTGACCAAAATATGAAGAAGCTAAGCTGAAATAATTGGATGCTTCCAAGTGGAAAACTGACCGTGATGCTAGATGAGCATTGATTAATGGAAATCTGCAAATCTTCACTTACGTTGCTATGTTCTTCAGAATGACGAGGTTGGCACACAATATTATTCTTTATACATAAATGTGTAACATTGGGCTGAAATCAGAAATGATCGTTTTTTTTTTTGTTTTTTTTTTTTAAATTGAGCTTTGAACAGGTAGAATCCATGATGGCAGAATCGTTAGCACACTAGGCAAAGTACTTAGCGGCATTTCGTCCGTCTTTACGTTCTGAGTTCAAAATTCCACCGAGGCCGATTCTGCTTTTCATTCCTTCGAGGTTGGTGAAATAAATACCAGTTGAAAACTGGAGTACCCAAAATTTTAGGCCTTGTACCTATAATAGAAAGAATTCTTCTTCTAATCATAATCATCATCATCATCATCACGATCATCATTATTATTGAGTGATTCTAGGGTAAAATATTCGAAGCCCAGTATACCCATCATGACTACCCATCTGATAAGGGTACACCAGGTACATGCATCATAACAATATGTGCACCACATGGTGATCTCATACCACAATAAACAGCGCATGACCGTGCAGGTGGTGCCCAGTTAGAATTTTCTTCAGGTCTAGTAGCCCATCCTGCTCAAAAGATCCTTGAATAAGGGTTGTTTTAAGGATGCTGAACGAAACACCCATGTTTCTAGAGGTGAATTATTGAAATTCCAAAGACTTCCTCTCAACATATAGCTATGATATTACCCCACTACTTCTACTCGTGATCAGAGATGCACATATCGTCAGTTAACATGGGTAATGCTGAACTGGTCAAGGTCAAACAAGTGACAGGCAAATCTGTGGTATTGAGCAGAATATTTGATGTAGCCCATCTTTTATACCAAGACAAAACATGTACATGATAACACTTCCAATCAGAATCCATTAGAGCCAGTGCCTGGTATTGCATTATTATTATTATTAAGACGACAGCAAAGTTCAATGCAAAGTCGAATAATGACCTCGTTAAGGAAACAAGATACTCTTAGGCATAAGAAATTTACAAGTACGGAATCCAACCTTTGTGGCAGCTTACACAGCAATGGTCTAAACATATTTGTTCTAAGAAAGACTCTTGGTCAAAGTAAAACCAAGAAGTCGGATACTGTAGCATTCTGGAAGATCGACCTCGCAATTGCAATGGAGAGAAGGAATGGCTACCTATAAGATTAAGTGACAAAAGCTTTGTCTTGCTTTTGCAGTCGAAGCAATCCCTGGTTGAAGTAATTTCACCTCATTTATGCCTCTAATAAATGTGACAAAATCTCATTTGTCATAAAAACTCTCTCCTGATTACCAGACTGTTTTATGCATTTTAAAAACTATTTCTTTATTGAAACATGTCCCGCTCCTTAAGTCGGTTTACTGGTTTCAGTTTTTAAACGAATGTTAGTCATACCTCATTTTTGTATAAAACTTTATTCCTTCGTAAAAATTCGATATTTTTTTGTTATTTTGAGTTTTCGTTTACCGAACTACTACCAAGTGAAGAAACATCCTCCCTCTTTTCTAAACTTTTACAGGAGTGAGAGATACCAAAGTGAGATCAACAACTCATAGCTATCTACTAGTTAGGGCTAGTGGCTATCAATTCCGATGACTTTTCTCTATTTTCCGGTTTGAATTTGAAGAAAATGAAATATCAAATAACTAAAACTGAAACAAAGTAGAACCTGCTGACTGAACATGACATCAAATATCTTATAAATTTAAATCTAGCATTTCATCAATTCATATATTTTCAGATTAACAGCTTGCACGCAGTCACCAGATAATATTTTACCATTATTCTAATGAGTTATAATACTCTCCATTTCAATTATAGCATCATAAGATTCACTATTACTAAGTTGGTCATGGCCTGAAGGGGCATTTGTAGTTCTTCTGCAGATGTTATTCATAATGTTCCTTTGAATTGAATTTTGGACCAAATGATCAAGTAATTTTGTATTTGAGACTAAAAATATCATTAAAATTATTTCGTTTAATTTGTTTTCTGTCGTTATTAATCTTTGTTTTAGTCTTAAGTTGGTTGAGGAGGGAAGAAGGAACCTGTGACTCTTGACTAACCATCAACTACTACACTGATCCTTGTGAATATCAAATAGGTTCTCAAAAGTAAGAAATTCAGTGCAGAAACATGTGGCTGAGCTAGGTTGGGCTTTCAAATTTTGGCACAAGGCCAGTAAATTCAGCGCCGGGGGATTAGTCGATTGCATCGACCCCAGTGCTCAACTGGTACTTATCTATCGACCCCGAAAGGGATGAAAGGAAAAGTCAACCTAGTCGGAATTTGAACTCAGAACGTAAAGACGGACCATTTTGCCCGGCGTGTTAACGATTTGGCCAGTTTGCTGTCTTAGGTATATATAATACATCAGACATTTCAATATAACTTATTTATATCTAGTCTTATATCCTACCCTTATCTCCAATCTTTATATGAAGTAGACCTATAAGATCGAAAGACTGAGTTTGAACATCTGATAAGGATTTGAGGAAAAGATATAGGATAATACACCATCTGATAGGATCGCTTTCAAAGACAGTTGTCAAAGATTTTTATTAGTTTTTTTTACTGTGTAGCATCTGATAGTAAGTCTCCGTTAAGGCATCGCTCTTCCACCTGGGCAGTTTGATAACCAGTGAGACTATGTAACAAACAGTGTAGTCGGAAACAGCATGTCATGAGATTGTTGTTTCTCTTCAAACTCGGAGGTCTACTCTGAAATGATGCAGCAGAGTCAACTCCGCTAAAAGAACCAAGATTGAGATCTGGGGTATTTATATTGGACTGTGTCTCAAATTTCTCACGGAAGATAACTGTGGAGCTTTAATATAGTTCCAGTACTGAAGAGATCAGTTTACTGGACTCAGAGTCCATATAGCCTTGTGCCGGTTGTTTATAATTTGAAGTAACCAAGAATATATTTTGTCTGCCTACTCTGCAAGTAGACAAATTTCATTTCTTAAGACGCTAGCAATTTTTGCATTGTGTGTGTGTGTGTGTGTGTGTGTGTGTGTGTGTGTGTGTGTGTGTGTGTGTGTGTGTGTGTGTGTGTGTGTGAGTGTGCGCGTGTGTATGTGTGTGTGTGTGTGTGTGTGTGTGAGCGTGTGTGCATTGTGTGTGTATATGTGAGTGAATGTGTGTGTGTGTGTATGTTAGTGAGTGTGTGTGTGTGCGCGTGTGTATATGTGGATGTGTTGGTATTTATGTTGGTGTTTGTGTATTTGTGTTTGCATGTATGCGTGTGTATGTTTGCATGTATGAAAGAAAGAGGTTGAGAAAGCGGTTGAGTGAAAGAGAGAGAGAGAGAGAGAGAGAGAGAGAGAGAGAGAGAGAGAGAGAGAGGAAGAGAGAGAGAGAAAGGACTAAGGAAGAAATGCTGAAAAATAAACTTGAAATGATCATTACCATTCTCTTAATTGATTAATTTGGAACGAAAGTTCATTAATAGGCTTCCGAATTTGATGAAGCTTATAGCGAGCAGTTAATCGATATCCGATTATACATAATTTTTCTTTATAAATTACGATTAAAGAAAAAACGGTTCTTGGGCGATTCCGTGTCGCATTTGAAGTCGATGTTAGTTTCTCAGTTAACAGTTCTTGAATACTGAAATGTTACACGCATTCAGATGATAGCTATTGCAATCGAACGAGAACATTGTGCATTATAACTTGCATTGATGTCGTTATATCAATAGCAAAGGCGGTGAGCTAGTAGAATGGTTCGCATGCCGGGCAAAATGCTTCGTGGCGTTTCTCTCGGCTATACGTTGGGGGTCGACTTAGCTACTTAGCTTTGCGCCGAGGTCGAGTTAGCTTTTCATCCTTTCGAGATCTGTAAAATAAGTACTAATTGAGTTGTAATCGAGTAGCCTCCTCCCTGAAAATTTCATGCTTTGTGTCTAGTGGGGTCAGCTAGAGAGTTCATAGGCTGACCAAGATACTCTTATGGAATGTAACCAAATGAGGTTTATTTGTTTCACATATTCCCATTGCGGCTCACACACTTCTTCCACCGGTGTTGCAGTGCTTGAATCTCATTGGTGAACAAGCTTTCATCCTGTTGGTTAAGAATATATAAAAAAAGAAAATCATCAACGGCTGATATGACGACATCATAACTGCGATGCTGCTTCTCAGGTAAGTTTGTTTTTCATGTTGGGGGAACAGATAATACTCATATGGGCCAAACGAGGAGAATAGGGAAGGTGATCAACCAGTCCAAAGCCACAGTCACGCACAACAGCCATCGAAACCAAATACTTCCGTGCTTTCGTCAGAAGGCGGCGAGCTGGCAGAAACGTTAGCACGCCGGGCGAAATGCTTAGCGGTATTTCGTCTGCCGTTACGTTCTGAGTTCAAATTCTGCCGAGGTCGACTTTGCCTTTCATCTTTTCGGAGTCGATAAATTAAGTACCAGTTACGCACTGGGGTCGATCTTATCGACTTAATCCCTTTGTCTGTCGTTGTTTGTTCCCTCTATGTTTAGCCCCTAGTGGGCAATAAAGAAATAAGACATCTTTCGTCAGTTTTCCTGAGCGTTTGGTCGTGATAGACTGTTGTAGCTGCCTCAGCAAGTCGGCATAGTACTCTCCATTAATGTCGTGGCCCTTTTAAAGATAGACAATAAACACAATGCCTTTTGCATCCCAAAATCTGAGGCCATCACCTTCCCTGGAACAGGTGAGGAGGGGTGTTTCCACTGCATAGATTGTCCATCACTCCCTGGCTCAAAGTGATGAGCCCAACACCAATCCTGGGTTGGCAAACGTTCGCGGAAACCAACTGGAGCTGCTTCAAACAATGCCAGATTTTCTCGTGATGTGATCAACCTGGTGCTCTTTCGATCAATTGTCAGATGTGGCACCCATCGAGCAGAAACCTTCGCCAGGCCAAGTCCATTGTGCGGAATATTTTCAACTCTTTCACGAGATTGGTAATAGAATTTGTTATTTGATTTATAGTCAGTCACCTGTTATTCATCGCCATGTGGTGATCACGATCAATGTTTTCTTCCATAGTTGCAGTTTTAGGACGTCCAGACCTTGGGTTATCTTCAAGATCCTTCTTTTCTCTCCTAAATTCAGCTGCCCACTTTTGCATTGTTGATATAGCTAGAGCGTCATTTCCTAATGTAGCATGTGAACATGAATGTCCTTGGAGGGCTAAAACATTTTTCTGCAGATATTTGATAACACCACGATGACAAATTTTGTCCATTTTCAAGAGAAGTCGTTATTTTGAAGTGTTCTTTGAACAGTTAGATATCAGCTTACCTGGAAAGGAAAAGAAAATAGTTGAAATTAATGCATGCAATATTTCATAGCTCCTAAGGCGGTGAGCTGGCAGAAACGTTAGCACGCCGGGCGAAATGCTTAGCGGTATTACGTCTGTCTTTACGTTCTGAGTTCAAATTCCGCCGAGATCGACTTTGCCTTTCATCCTTTTCAGGGTTGATAAATTAAATACCAGTTGCGTACTGGGGTCGATGTAATCGACTTAGTCCCTTTGTCTGTCCTTGTTTGTCCACTCTGTGTTTAGCCCGTTGTGGGCAATAAAGAAATAAGAAACGTTAGCACGCCGGGCGAAATGCTTAGCGGTATTACGTCTGTCTTTACGTTCTGAGTTCAAATTCCGCCGAGATCGACTTTGCCTTTCATCCTTTTCAGGGTCGATAAATTAAATACCAGTTGCGTACTGGGGTCGATCTAATCGACTGGCCCCTTCCCCAAAATTTCGGGCCTTGTGTCGAGAGTCGAAAAGAATATTTCACAGCTCTAGTATCACTCCTTTATAGTCAACCTATGAACTTTTCAGCCCACCCTGGTATAGTAAAAACAAATATATTATAGCAACTGAAATTGCCTTTTATTCTGTAGAGATATGAAAAGTAATTACTAATTGAAATGAGATCACATAGTTTTGGATATCGTTAAGATGTCTCTATAAATATAACTTAAATTGAAATTAGTTACTGAATACCATTTGAAAGACAAACGCCAGGAATTGTTAATGTTCAAAAGGTATATTGAAGTATTTAGATTAATATGAAATAAAGTACAGATTCTATATTATTTTATAAATGTATTCAAGTCAACTTGCTAAGAATTTCTTCTCGTATGAAGCATATCAGAGTTTCGTCTTAATACATTTGGTGTTAGAATTTTGTGAATTCTCAACGAATTAAAAAAACTGTAGTGATGGAAATATTCTGCAATCTATTGAAAGAGGGGTCACTAGAACAACATTGGAAACGTTTTTTTTTTGTTTTTTTTTTTGTCTATCTGAAGATTGTACATCAAACTAGTTGAGCATACGTAAATCACTTTGAGCAGTCGGTCACGGTCGAATTGGCAGAGGGAATTGAAAATTGTGTAATCCCTAAGAATATTTATAATGCTATTTGAAACAAAATTTACTATTGTTATAAATCAAAAACAGGCTCATATAAATAGGACCACCAAGAGCTTGCATCCATCTTATGACATTTTGTGGCTTAAATAGAACTATTTATTAAGAAATCTGCTGCTGATACAGGCAGTATGAAAGATCTAACATTACAATGAAACGGTTTGATGTTTTATATTCACTTTGTTTAAAAAATTGTATTCAAGTCATTTACGTTTCTTGTCCATTTTTAATATTAAATCAATGAAGCGACATTCTAGAATTCTTAAATAACTTTTACCTTGGTTTGCTTAATTTGATGAAAGTATCTGACAAGCTCTCAGTGGTGGTTTAAATATATGTATTTGTAGCGATATAAATGTGTGAAATGAAGTTTTACGGTGAAGAAATAAGACACTTTTAGATTTTATGGAAGAAATGGTAGTTTGAGACGTTTTGTATTTCTCGAAAGCGTAACCGACAATAAATAAATAAAGCAATGTAGCTTCAACCGGAAATCAAAACTAGTTCACGGACTGTACTTGCTGGGAAACTAACAAAACTAGTAATAAAAAGTTGTAAAGCAATGGACGAATTATATATTCGGGGATTAGTAATATTATGTCTTCACACATCCTTATACAATGAAATAAATTAAACTAAAGCAATAACAGCAATGAAAAAGACAGTATAATGAACAATAGAAGCAGTTTTCTGAAAATACTCAAGCTGTCTTATAATATAACAAATGTATATATATATATTTCTGAAGTCAAAAACGTATAGTAATAAACAAACGCGCAGAAAGCCATACTAAATGCACTGAACACATAGACGCACAGGCGAACGGAGAACAAGCACAGATCACAAATTCCTCATCAGTTGTTGGCCGAGGCGTCGAGCGCAATTTCATGCCATTATCGATAACATTGCACCGACCCCGGAGGCAACCAGTGAGAGAACTTGCTGGGGAAACGACCAAAACATAACAAAACAAGATGGACATCAAGAAGGAACGGGGAAAAAAAAAACGAAATAAACAAACAGAATATGGCCTTAGAGCCAAGCGAAGACAACAACAAAATAATATATATACGAAATAATAATAATAATAATAATAATAATAATAATAATAATGATGCATACATACATACATACACAACAAAGAAAGCCGCGGGATAGCAGACAAACAAGTGTAGAGTAACGCAAACAAGAAGGAAAACTGCTCTACGGGATTAAAACAGATACAAGACAAAAGTAGCGGGGAGCTCATAGAAGTATAACCGATCAGGTCGAAGGTGATGCGAAAGAGAATGACATCACCTTAGATCGTGACCGGTTACGTGGTAGTAGGAAGAGGAAGGAAGCGTCAGAGGAATTAGAGAACAATAGGGAAGGAAAGAGAGAAAGAGAGAGCGAGAGGCACAGAGGGAAAGAGAGAAAGAGAGAGCAAGAGGTACGAAGCGAAAGAGAGAGCGAGAGGCACGGAGGGAAAGAGAGAAAGGCAGAGAAGAAGAGAGAGTAAAAAGGACGGTGAATGAGAGGCAAAAGAAAGGAAAGAGACGGACTAGAATTGTACAAAAATTGTTCTAGGAATATTTGGACAAATGGGTAAAAAATAAGGTGTGCGTTACGTTAGAAAATTTATCTCAAACTGTTTCAATGTTCGTATTGTGCCTACAGACATTATGTTGTGAAGAAGTCACTTACAGGACTTGCTAAATCGAAAGTTGTTAGTATTCGGTATGGAATAAGATATATCATTGATCCAATTAAAGCTATACCAACAAGAAATATAAAAAAAAGTAGGATTATGAGTGATCTTCCCGCAAGGAAGAAATCGTTATTTTATTGCTTCCAATATTTCATTAAAAAAAAAAATTTCTCCCGTTGTTTCTGTCGTCTTTTAATTTTTCTGTGAAATCGATTCCCTTCTCATACTGTGATATTAAATCAGTCATCTTACGATTTAACATACTTAGATCTCATCACCAAATTTAAAAGGTAGAAGAAAGGGGGAGAATTTAGGGAGGGCAAAATCTCGCTCAGAAATTTTGTCAAGCATGACAGTTTCATTTCACGCCAAAACATAAAGGAACAAAGATATCATTGACTTGCTATTAAATTTATATCAAGCTGTATAACGGAGTGGATGCACATGGCCTGGTGGTTAGGAACGTTGGACTCATAATCGTAAGATTGTGGTTTTGATTCCTGGACTGGGCGACGCTCTATGTTCTTGAGAAAGTTCACTCAGCTAGCAAAAGTGAGTAATCCTGCGGCGGATCGGTATCCCATCCAAGTAGGGAATATATACGCCATGGAAACCGCGAAACCAGAATTATGCGTCTATATGACTCGGAAACGAACTTTACTTCTTTTTTTTTTCAATATAACTCAAGAAATTAATATGTGCACGTAAATGAATTCTTAATCATGGACACGAACACATGAATGAGGATATATAGAGAGCTGGAACAAATACCGCTAAGTATTTTCCCGACATTCCAATTATTCTCCTTCTTCGTTACCTTTATTTTTAGTAACAATGATATGGATATAGGTAGTTTTTTTCACTCACAGAAGTGTGTTGAGTTCGATTGGCTTAAAATAGATTTGCAGTTTCGTTAAGACATGCTAGTTTTTCATCATGAACGAATAGCGAGAAACTACAAAATGAACGATATATATATATATATATATATATATATATATATATATATATATATATATATATATATATATATATATGAAATGGAACAAAAACGCAATAGAGGACAATAAAACATTCGGACAGATAGACGATACAAAGACGGACAAGAGAAACAACAATTAGAAAGACATGCAAAAAAAAAAAAAAAGACGGGTCATTCGTGGCCTTCTTTCCTCAGTCAAGTTACCAGAAGTCCTTACTGTTTCGGGTAGGTACACTTGAGACAATTCGATCTGGTTGTTCTCCCAAAAGTCTAAGCAAAGAGCATTAGATATTTTTGTAAGAAATAAACTCAACACGTTTTTCTTTTCATTTTCTCTGTGTTTATTTCCTCTTATTCCCTTCTGTCGAAGAGCGTAGGCTCGAAACGTAAAAGACTGTTGCATTTTTCCCGAGCGTAAAACTTATACACTTGCTTATTGTTCGTCTTTGTGTTTCTATAAATTTGAACTATATATATATATATATACTGGGTTCGATGTAGTCGACTAATTACATTCTTCTCCGAAATTGCTGGCCATGTGCCAAAATTTGAAACTAATATTTTGTATGCATATTTAAGCACATCGGGCAACATACTTAGCGGCATTTCGTCCGTCTTTACGTTCTGAGTTCAAATTCTGCTGAGGTCGACTTTGCCTTTCATCCTTTAGGAGTCGATAAAATAAGTACCGGTCGAACACTGGGCTCGATGTAATTGAGTTAGTGACTTTCTCGAAATTGCTGGCTTTGTGGCAAAGTTTGTAACTAAATATTTTGTGTGCAAATGATTTTTATGTTCACTTAGACTAAGTGAGAGAAAAGATGTTTTTAAGATGCTGTTATAGTAGTGGCCTGGAGTGTCGGAGGTGCTTGTTTGTGGGAATTTCTGTATGTAGTGACAGAACATGAATGTTAGGGAGTGTTGCAATAACAAACTACTCTTCTCGAATGTCTTGGTATTTTTTAAAAATTTAGTATTTATGTTTGATTGTGCAGGTGTTTGGTGGGTGCAGTCTGCCTGTTTTCTGTTCTGTAATGCTTTGAAATGCGCTATGTGCTCTTTGCATGCGGCTACGGTTTGTTGGGAAAATTTCTGGTCGCCAGCGGGACTATGGTAGATCAAATAATTTGTACACCTTAGTTGTTAACAAACAAACACGTGTTCTGCGTAAGCTAAGAAACTTATGTAACTATAAGCTTAAGCAAAACAAATACAAAAACGTAGTTTATAAGCGTTCACCGTATATCGTCTGTAGAATATAATCTAATATTGGGGCTTAAACTCCCCAATATTTGACTATTTTGTATAGCCAATATACGGCGATCGATTATAAGTTTAAGCTTGTAATTACGTTTACAGTTCTCCTGTGTTGGCCAGATGTGCGACTAGTGAGAGCTTCATACATAATTGCGATCTGTGCTGCATTTTGTATTGTTTTCTGATATGGTTGCGAAGGTTGTAATGTTGCGCAAATATCATAAGTTTTATCTTTTATGTATACTGTTTTTTATTTATATATTTGGGCGTGGCTCCTTGAAGCAGAAGTTCTCTAGAGTTCCCGGTAAGAAGGGAGACGGTAAACTTGGAAAGAGCAACTTTAACTCTATTTGCTTGGAATCTAGCTAGGTTCTTAGGTGGTTGATGTAGATTTGGAATCATGTAGATTTGGAATCATGTGACTGAGGAGAATGGGTGGAAGAAGTGACGGTAATTTTATCGGTAATTTCATCTGGGTATGAAGCTTTATGGAAAACTTGAGGAAGTATAGGAAAGTGGTGTAGGTTCAGGTTCAAAGACTTGGGGGAAAGGCAGATCCTTGTGAAATTTTAGATAATACACCTTAGCTTTGTTGGCGAGGGGGATGGTTTGATAAACAACATTTTGTGTTGTTAATTTATGTTGTGCATAAATTGGTAGAAAGAATAGAATGGAAAGTTTTGAGGGTGTCAATAACAGAATGATTTGTGGAGGATTTTGCTGTGGAAGCCATTATTAATTCTCTGTTTTAGATCTGTGAATGTTGTTTAAATGTAGTTGTCTGAATCCGTGTTGTGATTTGAAGAGAGGAGTGGTGCGTGTTAGTAATATCAAAGACAAAATCCTTTAGTATTTTTGAGATGTTCATAGAACGTTGATTGATGCTGTTTTAATTAGGTTTTTATTGGGCTTTAAAATTGTGATTTCTCCCACCCAGAGTCCTGATTCTTAAGATTTACAATGTTGGTAGTAGCAGTTGCTGTCGTTTAGCTCAGTTTAATAGACAAAGGATTAAAAACATTCCATCCATGACCATCATGTTTAGTGTTGTAGTGTGTTATGGGAAGTGTTCAAGCTTTGGTATTCCTGTCTTTTTTGCGTTGGCCTTGGTGGTTAATTTTCGAAAAATGATGAGAGCATTTGTTTGTTGTTTAAATGTGAGTATGTTATCTAATGTTGTTATTATGACATTTCATGTGATGTCGCCATTGTTAATGTTTTTTTGATGCGGTTAATTACTCTGTCTAATGTTTCATTGCTTCTTTTGCGATTTATACTGTATACAATAATTTGACAGTTTTCCATTTTCTATGACTGTTATTTTCTTGTTTAGTATCTTGAAGTTAAATCGCATTTTTGTAGTGTGTGATGTTTGTTGTTGAGTTTGAGGTTATTCCGTCTATTTTCTAAAAAGTTATATCAGTTATTTTAGTAGTGTAATGGAGTTGTATATTTTAATGTTGTCCAAAGAGGAGCTTTTTTTTTCCGGAAGTATCAATTATTTTGTGTACGTATCTACTATAGTCTCTATGTTTGTGACTGAAGTGTTATTCAGTTCGACAAACCTTCTGTTCCATGTTTCAGTGATTTCAATGGGCTATTTTGAGATCTGTGATAATATTTATATTTTGTTTACTGATGCGTGAGTGTTGTAATGACGAGAGATAGATGGTGGCCGTGGGAGAGAGCTGGAGGACTGCCTGTCATGTGGAAGCTTGAAGCTATACCTGTGGACAAGATGATACAATGGAGTAGCTAGAGTGTGTTGGACGCCCGGAGTCCCAAGCTCCCAAAGCAATACAGATTTACACCGCAGACCCAAAAGTGCCATACCAACCCATAGAGCGTCGCCATAGGTAGACTGCAACCAACTACACGACTGAGGTAATAGCTGTTGTAGTTAAGTTGGTGAGATATGCATATCTGCTGATGTTGTTGCTTAGAAATGTGTAAACTGAGTTTAGTTGTTTGCTGTTGCTTCACTCTAGTATTGTTTGTGTACTAAAATATGTTATTTGCATTGAAGTTTTTGTCTAATTATTGTGTCTGGGAGTATATTCACCTCTATTAGTTGGAGTGTGTAACCTGATCGGGAAATTGGTGAGGTTCAAGTTAGTATGTATATGTTTATTATCTTAGCTTGTTTCGTGTAATTAACGGTAAGTTTTTGTTGCCTACATCTCTAGTGTATCAGCTTGTTCTGTTAACGCTTGAGTTAATGCTTTGCGGTATTTATGCACTGAATACATGATGTTATGTACATTATGAAACCCCAATTGCTTGATCTGTCCTATTTTATCAAGGCGCCGAGATGTATTATATGATTGAAGCGGGCAGGATGTCAAATATTGGGTTTGTGATTCAGTTTCTTGAATAATAGCAACATGAATGTCATCTGTAATGATAAATTTGTTTAACACCGTGAAGGAATTTTTCGGCTGATAGCCTTGTATTACAACAGATTTCGATTTTTGCACTTATTTACGTGGTATATATTGATTAATTTGCTTGCTGGAGTGTATTTTATGCATCCGGTGCTTGCATTTATGTTTACCATCTAAATGAAGCGCCCAAATATATGAGAGTGGCTTCTCCGCTTTTCCGGTTTTCCTTGTCAAGCTTCGCTGAGATTTGATCAAATTTTATTTTTCTATGTGACGTTTTGAGGTGTGTATGTATGTGTGTAGATATGTGCGCGTGTGTGTGCGTGCGGGTGTGTGTATGTGCGGGTGTGTATGCATGTATCTATATGTAAATATATATATGTGCGTATATATATATATATATATATATATATATATATATATATATATATATATACACATATATAGGCGCAGGAGTGGCTGTGTGGTAAGTAGCTTGCTTACCAACCACATGGTTCCGGGTTCATTCCCACTGCGTGGCACCTTGGGCAAGTGTCTTCTACTATAGCCTCGGGCCTACCAAAGCCTTGTGAGTGGATTTGGTAGGCGGAAACTGAAAAAAACCCGTCGTATATATATATATATATATATATATATATATATATATATATATATATATATATATATATATATATATATGTGTGTGTGTGTGTGTGTGTGTGTGTGTGTGTGTGTGTTTGTGTTTGTCCCCCTAGCATTGCTTGACAACCGATGCTGGTGTGTCCCCGTAACTTAGCGGTTCGGTAAAAGAGACCGATAGAATAAGTACTAGGCTTAGAAAGAATAAGTTCTGGGGTCAATTTGCTCGACTAAAGGCGGTGCTTCAGCATGGCCGCAGTCAAATGACTGAAACAAGTAAAAGAGTAAAAGCGTATATATATATATATATATATATATATATATATATATATATATATATATATATATATATATATATATATATATATATATATATATATATACATACATATACAGGCGTGGCTATGTGGTGAGGAGCTTGTTTCCCAACCGCATGGTTTCAGGTTCAGTCCAACTGCAGGTGTCTCAGGCCGACCAAAGCCTTATGAGTAGATTTGTTAGACGGAAACTGAAAGAAGCCCGGCGTATTTATATGTGTGTGTGTGTGCGGGTGCGTATGTGTGTGCGTGAATATATTGAGTACTTATTTTTTGAAATATCTAACACATCTCTAACTCTTTCAGTTTGCTTTCTTGATGTTTGGTGGTTATGTCGTTTTACCGGTGACCATTCCGTTTTCTTTCGACCATATTATACCCAGGACTGTGTTGTTTGGTATACTCACTCACTTGAAAGTTGATATGGCAAAGCTGATACGGCGATAAAATGAGTCTCAGTAAGTAATAATCAAAATTATTAGCGTTTTGGCTGCTGTTGTTTAGTCCAGGTTAGCCTCTATTAAGCCGACCGATGGTCAAAGAATCTTTGACCATAGGTCTTTGATAAAGATGTTCCAACTTTTTTGATCTCGTCTTTTTTAAAGATGCGATGTTTCTAAATTTCCACTAACTAATACAGAGGTAGGGAACCGTTTCAGTAATAAGGACAAATTGTAAATGCTTGAAAACGTGTTGGGCGGAGAGTGCTGGGAAAAATGAATATTTTACAAATGTATTATAAATGTGGATGGATTCACACCAAGCAACATTGATTCAAATGCTATAAAGCAATGGCGAAGGAACTAGATTGTTATAATGTTTTAAACGCTGAAGCACCAAAAGAAGCCACCGAGTTTATAATGTTTTATAGTTTATAAAGCTTCTTTGCATCTTACGGAAAAATTTGTTTTGCTTTACTTTGCAGAGATTTTTTATTAGTTGGCAATTCTTGTTTGATTTGTAAGATAATTATTTATATATCTAACATGCGAGGGTAAATTTAATGTTGAGAAAAAATGTCGGTATCAGTAAGCGGTGATACAATTTTGAATTCGGAATTCCGCGAAACTATATAATATCAACATAGGATTTATAAAATTCCAAAATCGATAAGCCGTTCAATTTGTATATCATATTAGTTCCATTATAATAAAATAAAAGATATTTGATTGTAAATGAATTAATTCGGCTTGCAAGGAATCAGGAGCTTTTATCTACGAGCAAATCAGAATGTTTTTCAGATATTCGTAGTTCGAGTTAATGATTTTGAAAATTTCGAAAACTCTTCTGAAAGTGATTCAAAAGATGAAACATTGTACAGTATGCTCCACCGTCAACTCTGATTCTGTAATTTCAATGTTAGAAAATGGACAATGCAGTGCTTTATACACTTGAGTTCTGAACAATAATATCATGGCAAGAAAAGAAGTAATAAGCTGATTTAGGCTCTTATATTTTAAACTCTTTAATGCGTAGGTTAATTTGCCACGCATTATTACTTCGAATTTTTAATTAAAAAAAAATATTGGTTATTTGAGTAATGTAATGGGAATTGTACTTCGTATGTTATCTCATGGGGAATTTTTTCCGGCGGTGTTAATAATGTTGCGAATGTATGTACTACAGTGCCTCTGTTTGAAACTGAAGTGTTGTTGACTTCTGTGAAACTTCTGTTTCATGTTTCAGTGAGTCGACAGGGCTACTTTGAAGTTTATGAGAATATTTATATTTTGTTCACTGGTGTGTGAGTTTCTTGTTTTGATAAGAGATAGATATTTGGGGCAGAGAGCTGAAGGACTGTTTGTCACGTGGAAGTTAAATGCGTAGGTCAGTTGATATCTGTTTTAGTTAACTTGGTGAGGTATACGTTTGTGATTTGAGCCATACAATGTCAAACTGGTTAATGCGTAGCATAACTTTCCAGCATTATTTTTCTGGATCTCTGCTCTCTCACTTCAAATCCCACCTGTCATCCTTTCAGAGTCTATAATGTAAAGTACCACACAAGGCCAGTGAGTTGGGAGAATTGCTAGAGCGCCGGACGAAATACCTTGTGCTATTTGTTTTGGCGGTTCACATTCTGAGTTCTCGAGTGGTAGACTTCGACACTTCAGCAGATTTTGTTCTAATGCAATCATGCAGACTAGGTCTTTCGTTTGAAGATAATGTATTCCTTGCAAGGAAAGCTATAACTGCGCGCAACGGAAAACTATAACTGTGCGCAACGGAAAACTATAACTGCGCGCATGGTTGCTTTTCTTAGGTTGGTGTCACGGCATATAAGAAATGAGGTTACAATCCCCACCCAAATGTATGAAATTAAGAAATGGAACGGATGAAGGAGAAATGAAAGGCAATCACTAAAAGATTTCCTGAAGCCATCGCATGTGTCAGCTCATCACAAAAGTTTCCTTCCAGTGAGAGTAATTATTAGCGGAGCCAGGAATGAGCAGAAAAAATGCCTAAAATTATCTCTATCACCTTTGTAACAATGCATTGGATGTTTTAGGCTTATAATCTTGATCTGGATGCCAAAAGCGTAAAATATTGACTGTATCAGGATACCTTTAGCCATGAATTTAGTATAAGCTTTAGTTCAGTTTTTCCTGTTTGTATCACTATACCTGTGTGTGTGTGTGTGTGTGTGTGTGTGTGTGAGAGAGAGAGAGAGAGAGAGAGAGAGAGAGAGTTACACATACACACATACACACAGATACATACATACATACATACATACAAACATATATATATATATATATATATATGTCCGGCATTCGCCATGATAGATCGCTGACCACTACATTTATATATTTTTTCTCCTTGTTTCTCTCCTTATTTCTTTCTGTGTTCCTTTCAGTTGAAGAGCGTTGCTCGAAACGTCAAAGATTTTCTCTATTCCCGAGTGTTAAACTAATACATCCATTTGTTGTTTACACCACCTGTCTTCGTCTCTTGTTTTTTTTTTTTCGTATATATATCTATATACATATATATGTATACACCGAAAAACTCACATGACTCATATGACGTGAAAAAGTGCAAATGGATATGAAAACTAAACTACAGAAATAGTTCGGGATGAAACTAGTGTGCAGCAACCTAATGTTAAGAATGAACTTTATGTAAGGAAAAATAGTGTATTTAATTTGCAAATTGGTGAAGCGTCTGAGTCTGCAAAACTATGGGAGACGGTTATGATGCAGCAATGATAACATCTAACTATGATAAAAACTTACCTACTGCCGATAGCTGGAGTTAATCAGAAGTTTATTAAAATGACATCGTGCTCATACTGTTTGCATCCTTAACAAATTGAAAAAATTCCCCTAATTATGCAGTTTAGAAGAATGTTAAGCTGCTGTAGTTAGGATGTGTAACTTGATGATGAAGTGGGTTGGACGGGGGAATCTATCTATCTATCTATCTATCTATCTATCTATCTATCTATCTATCTATCTATCTGTGTGTGTGTGTTTACGTGTACGTGTGCGTGCGTGAGCGCGTGCATATGAATCTCCCGTAGACTGGGAGTAATTGTTGCTAAAAATCTTGTAACGCGAGATCTTGAGGCACGAAATTAACTTCCCCGTTAATTTTAATATTACAAAGTTATGGTCATTCAGGTGGATATGTTCGAAAATTATTAGGAAATAAAAGTCGTAATGTCACAGTAGGATACGTACCTACCGCAAAAGTTGTTGACAGTTGTTTGTGGGATAGTGGTGGAATGAGAGTTATAGGGAAGACGGGGGGACACTATATACTATCTTACACCCCATCATTATTAACGTCTACATGAAGGGCGAAAAACTTATCCAAAGTAGTCTGATGTTTATGGCCCATCATCTCTTTGCGCAACCCAGTGTAGGAACTGAGCTCATTGTATATTCATTGTATATTCATATATTTTTTATGTTACGTTCACGGGTAGTACTATCTACAAAAACTTTCAAATTTTCGTCTTTGAATGCCTACCCATTACGAATATTTTTTGCGGTCAGTTTAAATGTGGTTGGTAGAATATTCGTATATTCATCCGTATTCACAGCTTGCTATTGTTTTAACAGCATCAGCTCCTCGTTAGATAAACTTTCTCTATGGGACACAAACAGCTCAACTACATCATACTCTATGACTTATTCAAACTCAACATCATTTGCAAGCACTACATTATCTT
>NC_142932.1:109630920-109670920 GCF_046866305.1 Octopus bimaculoides | reverse complement strand
GCTTCTTTCAGTTTTGGCGTCCAAATCCACTCAAAGGTTTTTGTCAGCCTGGGTTTATAGTAGAAGACCTGCCTAAGGTGCCACGCAGTAGAACTGAACCCAGAACCATGTAGCTGAGAAGCAGATTTCTTGCCACTCGGCCATACCTGCGCCTTGAAAAAAACTTACACTAACAGGAACAGTTTATTTATAATAAAAAGGAAGCAGAACTAGAAAAATATCGGAGCAATATGGCTATTTGAGTAAAGCCTCCAAAATCATTGAAGGAAGCAAATTAAATTTTAAGTTATTCACATCTTCCTGTGGGGAAAACCTTCCAGGAAGCATAAAATACGTGGGTCTTAATTAAATGGATAGAAATATCTATTTCTTACTTCTTGGCAAAAATCCACAAACTGAAGGGAAAGGATATACATTAACGCATGCGCCTACACACACACACACACATTTACATACATATATATACATATATACATACATATATACGTACATATATATATATCTATCTATCTATCTATCTATCTATCTATCTATCTATCTATCTATCTATTTATCTATCTATCTATCTATCTATCTATCTATCTATCTATCTATCTATCTATCTATCTATATATATATATATATATATATATATATATATATATATATATATATATATATATATAGACGTATGCGTTGGCGTGTGTTAAGAAGTTTGTTTCCCAACAACAAAGTTCCGGGTTCAGTCCCACTGTGTATCACCTTGGACAAGTAGAATCTCCTGCTACAGCCTACGGTCTACCAAAGAGTTGTGAATGGATTTGAGAAGCTGAAAGAAGCTCGTCGTATATAAGGGGATCGTACACGTGATATATACGGCAAGAGTAAAACCACAATTCATAGCCAGAAACAGCTATTCCGTGGGGCACAGGAATGAATTTTCTGGGCGGTGCGGGTGACTTGGAGACCTCTCAGGACCAATAAAACAATAAGAAATCATAAAGAAGAGTGGTTTGAGGCCGGATATCATACTCCATTCAACTTCATCAAAGCAACTGTTTGAAAGTAGAATGGAAAAATCAAACATGTTCAAGATCGAAAAATTCGCTAGTCTGGCCAACAACCTGAAGGAAGCTAACTTCCGGGTGAAGGTTCTCGCCATAGAAGTTGAAGCCAGGGGTTTTGTGGGTAAATCTGCTTCCGATCGAATGAAACAAGTTTCAGTCTCTGAGAAGAATAGGATCAAAGACATAAAGAATATATGAGAGACGAAGGAGAGGTGTTTCATCTGGATCTGGTCGAGGAAGAATATAAACGATCGTCCTCCTAGCTGTTTACGCGCACAAGTCTCTGATATCCAAGTGGCTAAAAAGTGTCAGCAGAAGAGCACTCACGATTTATGATCTGGGTATGTCTCGCCCCTCTTAGAGTGTAAGAAATTAGGGGTCGAAACACATCCCTGAGAAAGAGCTTCTTTTCTAAAGGCCTTCTGTTGTTCAGCTCTCTTGAGTGTTTCTTACCATTATATCTGTGTATATGTGTGTGCTAAATGCGTTGTGTGTGTGTGTGTGCGCGTGTGTGTATGTCTGCACGTGTGTGTTTGTGTATGTGTGTGTGTGTGTCTGTTTTTATCCATCACCACAACTTGACACTAGTTTTGGTATGTCTACGTCCCCGAAACGTAGCGGTTCGGCAAAATTTATCCGATAGAATAAGTACCAAGCTTTAAAAGAATAAGTGCTGGTGTCGATTCGTTCGACTAAAATTCTTCAAGGTGATGCCCAGCATTGCTGCAGTCTAATGAGTGAAACCATAAAAAAATAAGACATATAGATTGTGTGCGTGTGTGTGTGTGTGTGTGTGTGTGTGTGTGTGTGTGTGTGTGTGTGTGTGAGTGTGTGTGTGTGTGTGTGTGTGTGTGTGCATGTATTAGAGGGCTGTTCGTGGGACTTGACCCCATATCTTTTGTAAATGGGTTAGGCGTTCTACCGTTAGACCAAAACAATCCTTAGAAACTTATCCATTTTAGAAATTTCATTCTTGACAGCGAGACTTATACCTTGATGACATCAGCAGAATTTAGAAACTTCGATAACGTGAAATAATTCCTTCTTAGGAAGGGAAAAACTTGAAGCAAATGAAGCCATAAATAACAGCTTGTAAATATTTCAACCCAATATTTGCATGCATTTATCTATAGCTTTATTTTATAGTTTCATCGTTCGTAAAATAAATTGTTTAATGCTCTCGAAATTTCTAAATTCCTATGCACAGATACATACATACAAACATACATACATATATACATACATACATACATACATACATACCTACATACATACATACATACATGTAGAGGCGCAATGGCCCAGTGGTTAGGGCAGCGGACTCGCGGTCACAGGATCGCGGCTTCGATTTCCAGACCAGGCGTTGTGAGTGTTTATTGAGCGAAAACACCTAAAGCTCCACGAGGCTCCGGCAGGGGATGGTGGCGAACCCTGCTGTACTCTTTCACCACAACTTTCTCTCGCTCTTACTTCAAAGAGTCAGCCTTGTCACACTGTGTCACGCTGAATATCTCCGAGAACTACGTTAAGGGTACAGGTGTCTGTGGAGTGCTCAGCCACTTGCACGTTAATTTCACGAGCAGATTGTTCCGTTAATCGGATCAACTGGAACCCTTGACGTCGTAAGCGACGGAGTACCAACAACAACATACATACATACATATGCATCTATCTATCTATCTATCTATCTATCTATCTATCTATCTATCTATCTATCTATCTATCTATCTATCTATCTATCTAATGTATGAATACATGCACACACATACTAACACACAAATTATGTTTGCTTGAATATTTAACTGCCTAAAAAGGACACAAATACGTATACACTTGGCTAACTTTGTCCAATGCCTAAGTACTGAATTGCATTTTTATTTACTTTAAAATCTAGTGGTGAAAGTTCTTACATCGGTAAACACGTAGAATAGCCTTTAACAAAAGTGATACATGACATATCCTCTCTTTATTCAAGCGAATAAACACAATGAATCATTTCTAGAGCTAGAGCAAAGACACGTTTCTAAGGATGCAAGCTTTTCTCCAGGCAAAGAAATTAACATCATAATGAAATCCTGCAATAGAAGTCAAGCGTATAGGTTATATTGTAGTGTTTGAATCAGTCGCATCTATCGTTGGAAAGTCTACTTAATCAGGCTTGTAAACTTACATCATGATCTTTTCGGTGGTGGAGAGACTATAAGAGGCGAAAAAGAAAGTAACTTTACTGTTCGTGTCTCAGCAAGTAGTGGCAGAGCTATTAGTCCCGAAAGTTTATCCAATGTGAGAAGGTCATTTCAGCCAGAAATGTTTATAGAGTACGGCTGATCTTTGGGAGTTATTTTCTTGAGAACAATGATAGGATGAAGAGAAGTGTCGCAGGTATAATGTATGTGTATGTACGTGTTTACTATATATACACACACACACTAACGTTTGTGTTTATCTTATGCATGAGCGCGCGCGTGTGTGTTTGTGTTAGTAAGAGTGAAATATTGTGAAATATCGAAATGGCGAGCTAATGAGAGTTGAAAAACAAATGCAAAGGAAATAAAGAAAAAAAGGAAAGCTAAAACTACAGAGAGAAAGAATTGAGGAGAGAAGAAGAAATGAAGAGAGATATTGATTACGATGACATTGGGGATGAAGAGGACGATAAAGGGTATAAGGGAGGTGTGGGGGTGGAGAGTTGAGAGGAGGATGAGGATATTGTTGATGTTGATAATAATAAGAGGGAGGTAAAGAAAACAAGAAATACTACAGCAGAAATGCAAATGTAAGGGAAATCCTGAAAGGGAAAAAGAGAATTATTTGATTATAGCAGCAGATTATCAATTATTATGTTGATTATAAATGCTTTGATTTACGAAGTAGTAGAATTTTATTTGTGACAGAAAAATCAATGGCTGAGGATTTAAGAACGTTTTCCTGAAATTGAGATTTGGTTAGTAGAGATTCGGTTACTAAATCGACAGAAATTTAATTTATTTAAGACAATTAGTGTATTGTCATCAAATTTAGAGAAAGAGATTAAAGTATTTTATAATAATAATTTTTAACCTTTATAATCGGCCATGTTATATTGAATTTTCTCAGCATCATTGCCAGGAATGTTTAAATCCGTTTTGTAATGAATACTCTAGTGCTATTGTTGTTATTGTTTAACATCAGGACGGCTCCCTTTGAGCACATCTATGATTAAAGGCATTCCAGCATTAACTGTCAAATATCTTTGCATGTAAATCACGGTGTATATCGTCCTAAGGACCATTCCTTATTCAAGTCGGTAGAGTGGGAGTGGAGGAAGATCTCGATTCTATTTATAATAGGTCGGGTGACCGCGTAGATGTCTTATTGCTGCCTCAAGTCTACACTGCAGTACGAATGTGTCAAAACAACCTTCAGTAAAAAAAAAAAAAGAAATAGAAACGAATTTATATTTCATTTGCTCTTCATTTATTCTTTCATTCCATTTTGTGTGACTTCGTTCGATTAAATTTCTTTATTCAATTCTGTACGCTGGTCTCAAGAAATGAAGTTTCAACACTCTGTTTCGGTCATATTACCAAGTTAAAGACTGCATTCGAAACCGTGGCTAAGCAACTCGTAATTCAACACTTCGTCCACCTTGCTGCATCTTCTCGACATAACACTCACCACGAAGTCAATGAAGCATTCCTAATTTAATCAACGAAGTGGAAAATATATTTTATTCGCAAGATTGGGCCATTTCTTCTGTTTGGACGAATCCATTTCTAAAGGCCACCACGTAGTTCAGTAGAATTTTATGTTGATTAGGTCATAGGAAAATGTCTTCTGATTGTATTTATTTAAAAGTATGGTAGAATGTGAGATTATGCTTGCTTTTCTCAACGTGAAATTCCGAGGATAACAAGGAAAGGCGTTACTGTTGCAAAAATCATCTTTAGTTATATAAGGTCCATGCATTAGATTATATTATAACAGTCATTGTGGTCTTCGTTTTGATAAATTAACAGTTACTTTCGTTAGTTCTTTAGTTCATTTTAATCGTCGCATGTATAACCATACTTGAACAATGCTTTAGGTGGTACCTGCAGCATACAGTTGGTAACATCTTTGTTGTATATTATAGGGTTAAAGTTATGTCATACTCGACATAACTAGTTAATAGTTAAACAAGACGGTGGAAGCTACTCTACACTAATTACATATATTTAAAAACTTCATAGTAAACTTTAACTATTTTTTAAGTTTGTTGGAAAGTTAAATAGTTGAGGAGTCTTATGGTTCAAACAGTTGCAGAATAGATTTCTTATATAAGAAAGTGAAGAAAGACCTGTGGTATCTGATGGCACACCATCATTCCTTTTATTTGTTTCTCTTTTATCTTTTACTTGTTTCAGTAATTAGACTGTGGGCATGCTGGGATATCGCCTTAAAGGATTTTAGTCGAACGAATCAGCGTCAGTACTTTTTTAAAGCCCAGTATTTATTCTATCAGTACCTTTTGCCGAACCGCTACGGTTACGGGAACGTAAGCACACCAACACCGGTTGTCTAGCGGTGTAAGGGGACAAACACAGACACAAAGGCACACACATACATGTATATATATATATATATATATATATATATATATATATATTTATATATATATATATATATATATATATATATATATATATATATATATATATATATATATGTGTGTGTGTGTGTGTGTGTGTGTGTGTGTGTGTGTGTGTGCATACACATATGATTGAATAAGTTGGAGTCAACAAAAAGGAGTGCAGTTGGACATTTATTTGCAATCCCTACAATTGTTTCTACGCAACGTAGTTCTCCCGGCTTGCAGGTATTTGGTTATGTAACCGTTTCTCTGCATTATGAGATCTAGTTGTATTTCCTCAGGCGATATTTAAATATTGTCCCCGTAAATTCAAATTCTCGATTTCAAGAGCATCCTATCTGTCTGTCGTGGCTACTACTAACTCCAGGCCACGACAGGTGCCCCACAGTGGGACTGAACTGGGAACCATCTGGTTGGGAAGCAAGCTTCTTACCATACAGCCACACGTGCACGTATGATTAAAATGCTTTAAGCGTTTTGAACAGCGTCCCAGAGAGTAGATTCGCGGTGGATGAAGATATTCCCAGCAGTTGAATTAATTTATGATATCATAAACATTTTGAAACTTTGAGAGATATAAAATAATTTGTTTTTAACAGTGGAACTCGAAATAGATAAAGCTATATAAAAGATGACGTATAAATAATGGGTTAAAATCCTTTGGATAGATAAAGCCTTCGACTTTTTCTGTACTGAGTATTTTAACCCAATATTCACATGCTATCATTTTATAGCTTCATCTACTTCGAGTCCTGCTATTAAAATTTAATTATTTAATTTATGTTTTTGTTAAATATTTTTGCCTATTTACCTGGTAAATGCTACTACGAGTCCAGACTTTTGAGTATTATTCTAACCTTTTAAAGATACTTGATTCTAGAAGATGAATACCACTGCTGAGTTTCCTATAATGTAACTTCTACGTATTCAGTCAGTGAACTCATGGCAAGTAGCTGACATTCTCCTAATGTGTTTGGAGAAGGATGCATCTGAAGATATAACTACACCTAACGAATTTACTATTTTGGATTGTTTCTTTGTTTGGAGCTAAGTAAACCATTTCGTAGGAAATTTTGTCAGTAATAAAAGCCATAGAATTTCGAAGAGTTGAAGAAAACGTTTTTATTAGTTTTCCTATCGTATGCAGCATCTAGATATTGTTGGAAGTATAGAAATCTATTTCTCTTTATCTCCAGCAACACTTTAATGATATCTTCGTGGCTACGGTGTATAGTCAATTGTACATTTTACCTACATCCTACAACACGGTGAAAAACTTGAGTTCTCAGCTATTACTGCATAATTTTTGGTTAAGCCAACAGCCATAATTTAACTAGTGCTCAAATCAAGGTATATACATTCAACACTTAATCCTGATATAAAATTTTCAATAATTTATCATATAGCTGAAATCGTATTAACCTTTTCCATTAAGCGGGCATCACAGACTATAATAAGTTAATTATTTCTTTTCTCTTAAATAGTATATTACACACTTCATTCTAATTTTCTCTGGATCATTCGAAAGATGTGACATAAACAAAACCAGGTGATATCTGGCTGCAATGGCTTGTCTGTGCTTTACTACCACCAGTGTTGTTGCTTATTTCAGAATTATCACTAGTAGTATACGAATAACTTCAGTGGATTATTAAGGCCGGACTTGTAAAATTTTAGGAATGTGAAAAGACTCCTATAACAAAATTTATTTCTAAGCAGTTCATTGTTCCGGTTAAAACTTCCTTAAACGGAATCATATACATTTGGGTATTGTGAGAAGCAGTTGTCTGGTAGTATATCTCTGTATGTTGATTGCTTGATTTCTTCTTATCAGGAGGAACATGCTCCCGTTTTGCTTCTTGAGTTAATGACAAATCTAGCAGAGGCTGTCATTATACGAGATATTTTGAGAGTGAATTGGATGAATTATTTATTTGACGGTTAAACTCAAGTGTATAGCAGGAGAATATCTCTAGATTCACCTTTATCTGATTGACCACCATGAGTTCCTTTCTCAATCGTACATCTTCATAAGAGTTGCACGCAATTGAATTTTGTTTTTAATTTTCAATTTGTGTTCACACAAGAAGTAGACTTGCGGTTTTATTTGATTTCATTTTGATTGCAATATTCAAAAGATTTTCTCTTAATGATTTGCATGTTGCAAGAAACAGCGAGGTTTTTAAAATTTGAATATTTTTACACTTGAACACTTTAGAAAAGTTTTACACAAACTTCATGTGTGAAGATTTGTCGGACTTGGTAAAGTATCATAGACAGCCTGGGTCAAAAATCTGATTCAATAGATGCCATCGCACCAGAAATTCAACCTTGTGATGTTTCACTGCAGCATGTTAACCCACCTTGTCCAGATACCTTGTTGGTCAAGTCACACCATCTTGCTAGCTGTGCTTCCTCTCCATTCGAACTTCTTGGAGGACAATCTTTCGCTCCTTTCGCCTTTCGTTACCAATCTTGCAAGTTGAAAAGTAGCCCGAATACTCAAGAAATATAAAATTCGAATTAACTCACTCTTCAGGTTTCGCTTATGCGCTCATTCAACCAATAAAGACAGCTGCGCAATATTTTTTACATGATATCTAGCAATATACCCCATTCATAGCAGTTTTTATCTGTAATCAGTAATTTAATAGTTCTGTTAGTTAAAAATTTTCCTCTAAAATACATTTTAGATTGATGCAATGCATAGTCTGATGCAATGCATAACATAAACGTATCTCTTATGGAGAATATTATAAATATAATTCTTTAGTAAATTTTCATTCCTATTTACACATATGTATACAACATCTTTCTAAAATTTCACGTACGTACAGATGCTAAAACAGAAACTGATAAATAAAAGTATTACATTAAAAAAAAGATGTTTTTACACTAAATTTTTTGGCACAAATTCCAAATGACACTTTAATACTTATTAGAAAAAAATCATGTTCAATCTATTTAACCATTACCTGAAATTACTCCAATTTATCTTTTCACACTCGAATAATTACCAACCTATATTTATTCAAAATTTTCTCCTCTTCCCAACCTGGTCTTTTACTTTCCTACCGTTAACATTTATACTTCGTCTGTTTTTGACCTTTAAATTATTTCATTAGTTTCCCATCACAAATAATACAAAATTCTTTTCTTTGTTATATAAAAATTCCCTTCTTTGAAACTTACAACAAAACTAGAACACTACACATATAATTCTTCTTTTGATGAAATTCATTTGTTTTCCTGTACAAATTCCCGAAACGGTCTGTTTTTCACCGGTTAGATAAACGAATAGGCACAACTCGAATTTTGTAATGAATTTGACTCTACTCCCTGTATTGAATCGTCCCATTTGTAAAAATTATGTTGATTTTCTTACAATAACTTTAAAAATAATGGCTTCAACTGTTGGCGCGAGGCCAGCAATTTTAAGGGAAACGGTATGTCGAATACATCGACCCCCAGTATTCAACTATTACTTATTTTATCGACGACCTAAGGATGAAAGGCAAAGTCGACATGGCGGCGAATTTGAACTCAGAACATAACGAGTAAGTAGAAATACTGTGAAACATTTATCCGATGCCCTCACAATCTCACAGTTCTGCGAGCACTCATTCTTTTGCTTTTCAAATAATAGTTCCAATTTTTGGCATGGGGCCAACAGTTTTTGAAGGGAGAGGGGAAACCTATTGCATTGACCTGGTATTTACTTTATCGACTCTGAAAGGATGGAAGGCAAAGTCGACCTGGGTGAAATTTGAGCTCAGAACTTAAAGACGGACGAAATACCTCTAAGCATTTTGTCCAGCGTGTTAACCGTTCTGCTAGCTCGCCGCCTTCTTAGCTTTCAAAATAATAATGTAATTTAATATATATAAAGTGTGTATGTATGCGAAATATAGCAAATTGGTATATGTTACTTTGCTCGCGGAAACCGGAGATAGTTGATTTCCAATTGCTTGTATCCTTTACCTTAAACTAACTGGATGCTTGAAGTTTTTTTCTAACTTCTGGTGAACAACTGCTGATTTGGAATCACAGTTATTGCCTTTAGCAAAAGTCTGTATTGAACCAAATATTTGTTTATAAAAAGTCTCTATTGCAAGAAATATTTGTTTATAAAAATCTGTATTGAACCAAATATTTGTGTATAATATCAAAAATTTGACAATAGCCAGTTCTAACCTCGGAACACTATAGCTGTGTCATGTAATCATTGATGTTTGTTTTTGCTATGGTTTACTTCAGCGGAAGGCGTTGCGCTTGCGACCTTTACCCTTGGGAAATGCTTTGTTGTTTTCTATAGTTTCTACTGATTTACAATATCAAATATTGCATTTACACGAATATATACACATATGTGTATATTTAATTTATATAAGGGCATTACTATACAATAATGCCTCACGCTAAGAGGGACTCCATAAGTCAAAACTACTATAATAAGCATATTTTTACCGATCGCGAGGGAATGCAACTTTCAAAGCTAACCTCCTAAAAACTTTTAACTTAACGGTAAACCAATGGTTTCATAATCAACGCAGTAATCTGCATTCTTTTATTCATCAGTACATGTATGGTCAAGACATAAAAATAAACAAAAATCAACACACTCGACGAACATTCCATGTATTCAGCATAGTACATAGACGATTGTTTATCCCTATACACATATGTGTATATTTAGACATTAAATGTCTGTATCAATGATTGTGAGAAAAAGAGCACGAACCAGAGATGCAGATCGTGTACAGTAACTTCTCTGACAGTAATACTTAATATCCGAGAGGTTTTTCAAGCAGTCTATAAAGAGATTCAATAGATTCTACTCTGTAAAAGTTCAATTTTCAAGCACCATATATTTCTCAATCACATTTTTGAGAATTGTCAGTGTATTAGCGCTAGGATGAGATTGTTCACTGTTTAAAGCTGGTATGTATGAAATTCTCATTGAATAATAATTCACCATTAGCAATTTACAATAGATAGTTCTACATGATTCTGAATCTACTACAAGGGAATAATTAAAAGAAGACAAGCTTGTTTGTCTCCTTGTTTGGAAGGACCGCGTGTGTTAGAATGCTTTTCACTATAGACCTGCTCGATCAGAGGTGGATCAGGAGCGAAACAAGATACAATTATAACAGTGTACACTATGGGGATTGTATAACAGGATTTCTCTACCTATTTCATCATGATCACAAGCATCTATACAGACTTGAGTTTCATGACCAGAGGAATCTACATGGTTTTCCATTATGCGGTTTCGGGTTCAAGCCCACTGCGCAACACACCCTGGCAAGTGTCTTCTACCTTAGCTTCGGATCGACCAAGGTTAGAAACTATTAGGAAGCACGTCGAAGTGATCAACTTCTGCTCTTTGGTGGTAGACTTAATCCGTCTACTTTGCTGATTGTTTACATTATATTTTATTTTTCCAATGCTTGTATTATTCCTTATTTATTAAATCGATAAAACTGAATTTAGTTCCTTCGAGGATTACTGTGTGCATAATCACAATCATCATCAGCATCCTCATCAGCAACACTACCAGCTGCAGTGAGACAAGCAATACCAGTAACCACATTCTACAACAATGATGGAATAGCAATAATTTTATAGAGAAGTGGTGTTCATATCCCAGGAAAATTGTCAGAACAGAACTAGGACAGCTTCAGGCTTTTTTTCTAAGTTTAAGAATGAAGTTTAAATTATAAAGTTGATTAATATGAAGTTAAACAGAATATGATCTGATTATGATTTGATGAGTGATTAAACGCAAACATTTTAAGCCATTGAAAGAAACAAACTGATGTGTGAATTATATACTAAGATCTGTAATGGCGCATGACTTACTGGATAGGGTATTCGATTCACGGTCGCAAGGTCTGAAGTTTAGCGCGTTGCGTCCTTGAGCGAGGCACTTTATTTCACGTTACTTCAGTTCAAACAATTGGCAAAAATGAGTTATACCTGTAATTCAAAGGGCCAGCCTTGTCACATCTTGCGTCACGTCGAATCTCCCTGGGAGCTATGTTAAGGGCATGTGTGTCTGTGGAGTACTCAACCACTTCTACGTTAATTTCATGAACAGGCTGTTCTGTTGATTGGATCAACTGGAACACTCGTCGTCGTAACCGACGGAGTACTAGTTATATACTGAGATCCAAAGCATTTACTAAATCGGTTTCTTTTAACTATTGACTCGGGTATTTAGTATCTAATATTTATATAGCTTTATAAATTCATAAACAAGCGCTACTTACTGAAGACCTTAAGGTGGTGAGCTGGCACAATCGTTTGTGCGTCGGATGAAATGCTTCTGAGTTCAAGTTCCACCGAGGTCGACTTTACCTTTCGTCCTTTTGGAGCCGATAAAATGAGTACCGTCGAGTCCTAGGTCTGATGAAATTGTCTACCCTACTCTCTCTGAAATTGCTGGCCTTGTACCAACATTTGGAAAAGATTGTTGACCTTTGATAAATTGTTGATATGTGTAGCTGCTTCTTTACATTAAAAGTGATCCTAAGCGGAAGTCTTTAAAAGACCATATTACCACGTTATCATCTATATAATTATTGGAAATAAGTCGTGTGGTTAAGAAGGTCGTTTTGCAAGCTTGTGACTTCGGGTTTAGTCTTGGTGCGCGACACTTTGATAAATGCTTTCTATTATAGCCGATCGATGCCTTGCGAGGGAAATATTTGGCAGACAGAAACTGAGGATCTTGTCGAATATACATACATACATACATACATACATACATACATACATACACTATAATGAAATCCGTCGGAAGGATAATCCCGCAAACGAAGATATAAGAACCTACAATATGGTAGAAGCCATAGTCACTCATAATAAAAAAGGAATGCTGATGGAATGTACCAGTGAAAACCTCAATAATATGTAAGGAAAACAGACCTGATATAATGATTTGGGATAGAGAAGAGAAACTGTGCACAATTATGGAAATTAGCTGCGCAGCGGATGTTAACATAAAGCTGAAGATCAGTGAAAAAGAGAACACCTATGCTGAACTATTGAGAAATCTGAAGTTACTCTATCCAGATTACAAGTTCAGGTTTATACCTGTAATTATCGGGGCCCTGGCATATATAATACACTGCTTAAATACCAATCTTGAGAAATTAGGCTTCTCAAAACCAGAAAGGAGAAAGCTAATTCGAAGACTACAAATCCAATCCATCTCTGGAACTGTAAAAATCCGTAAAACTTTCCAGAAGTTTATCATTTAAATATATTTGAGCATACATACATACATACATACATACAAAGAAAAATACCCTGTTATTGATGTTGAAATTCCAATGAAGAAGCCTTGGCTCTAGGTTAGAAACCGGTTCTTTCTCTATT
Organism: Octopus bimaculoides; assembly: GCF_046866305.1. Lineage (NCBI taxonomy): Eukaryota > Metazoa > Mollusca > Cephalopoda > Octopoda > Octopodidae > Octopus > Octopus bimaculoides. Next base: position 109,657,876 of record NC_142932.1, on the reverse strand, counting down.
AGCAAGAAATCTTGAAATAAACTGAATAATGACACATACATACATACATACATACATACATACATATGTAAGTATGTATAAACGTGTATTTTTGTTTGTCTCCTCAGCGCTTGACAATCGATGCTGGTTTGTTTACATTCCCATCACTAAGTGGTTCGGCAAAGGCAACCGATGGAGTAAATACCAGATCAAAAATATGTACTGAAGTCGACTTATTCGATTAACACTACAAGACGGTGCTCCAGGAAGGCCGCAGTCCAATGACAGAAACAAGCAAAGAAGCAACAACTGTATAAATGAAGTTGATAATTCTGTTTAGTAAGGTGGGAAGGATTGTGAACATAACTCCCAATTACAATTGGAAATAATTAAAATAATTTAAAACTTCTATTACATCTGTCAATTACAAATGTCTACTATTTTAGTTAAACAACTAGAAAATATATTTCATCAATGAATAAAGCTCGTTAAAATGGCTATTGTCGAAATCTGACTAAACTGTCAGGTAAATATATTACAAAAGTTGATTGACCAACAAAGGACTGCTAAATGATGACATCTCATACATACATACATACATACATACATACATACATACATACATATGCGCATGCATGCAAACATACATACGTACATACATACATACATACATACATACATACAGACATACGTGCATGCATACATATATACATACATATATGCAGACATGGTGGAGGCGCAATGGCCCAGTGGTTAGGGCAGCGGACTCGCGGTCATAGCATCGCGGTTTCGATTCCCAGACCGGGCGTTGTGAGTGTTTATTTAGCGAAAACACCTAAAGCTCCACGAGGCTCCGGCAGGGAATGGTGGCGAACCCTGCTGTACTCTTTCACCACAACTTTCTCTCACTTTTACTTCCTGTTTCTGTTGTGCCTGTAATTCAAAGGGTCAGCCTTGTCACACTGTGTCACGCTGAATATCCCCGAGAACTACGTTAAGGGTACACGTGTTTGTGGAGTGCTCAGCCACTTGCACGTTAATTTCACGAGCAGGCTGTTCCGTTGATCGGATCAACTGGAACCCTCGACGTCGTAAGCGACGGAGTGCCAACAACAACAACATGCAGACATGCACACATATGTATGCTTGCCGAACCGCTAAGTTACAGGGACGTAAAAACCCCAGTTCCGGTTGCCAAGGGGTGAATGAGGGATAAATACAAACACAAAGGCACTCACATGTATATATACACACATATATATATATATATACGACGGGATTCTTTCAGTTTCTGTCCACCAAATTTATTCACAAGGTTTTGGTCAACCCGATGCTATAGTAGGAAACACTTGCCCAAGGTGCCACTGTATGGGACTGAGGCCCAAGCCATGTGGCTGAAAACGAGCTTCTTAACACACAGGCCCTTATACGTTTATTTTGAAGTGAAGTTATATAGTTATACTAAAATAAAATAACGCTAAACTGAAGAATTACTGAATACATTTATTAGATTAAATGTTTATTTAACATCTACAAGGAAGAAAGTTGACAGTGACTTCGAAGATTCGGTATGCTCGCCTATCTCCCCCCTTCTCTCTGTATATCTGTCTGTCTGCCTGTCTATCCATCTATCTATCTATCTATCTATCTATCTATCTATCTATCTATCTATAATTAAATTAATGTATATATATATATATATATATATATATATATATATATATATATATATATATATATATATATATATATATATATATAATTATGTGTATTTCTTCTATCTTAATGAATAAAAATTCTTCTGATAGAATAAATGGGTTAATAGAAACCAATGTAGCAAAGAACACAAAATAACTGTGGTTAGCTCCTATTTTTAATGCAGGAACTCCTTGAAATTTTGGGTATTTGAGTATATTTAAGAATTTAAGGATTGGAGAAAACGCATGTTATAATTGCCTACTTTATTCCTACATATGTTTCAAAGGATTACAACCTGTGTGATCCATAGGGATCTTTGATATTAAAATTGTAACCTTCTCATCAGGGAAAGCATGGGAATCATCTTAAACGTAAGACATTATGACCGATTATCGGTCATATGAATCACACAGGTTGTAATCGGTCATATGAATCACACAGGTTGTAATCCTTTGAAACATATGTAGGAATAAAGTATGCAATTATAACATGCGTTTTCTCCAATCCTTAAATTCTTAAATATATATATATATATATATATTTATAAAAAAGAAGTTTGAAAACGCCACTATATAAAATAAATTTTAATTCTTAATTTTCTCAGAGATATTTTACATGTTTCGTTTCTTGAAAAACCGAACCTTATCAAAAATACATATTTAAAAAAAATGTAATTAAAAGAAAAGTTCATAATTGTTTCTTACTGGTGTCAACAGAGTCCACACGGAAGCGTTTTTTGTGTGGGGACATAATGGCTGTCTAGTGCGTTGACTTGGATCGTTGGCTATAGTAGTAGTAGTAGTGACCGTGTTGGTAGTGGTAAACGGGACTTGTTTATCCGCATAATTGTGTTTATATCCACTTAACTTGATTCCTCTTATAGCCAATCTTTACCTTGTGGAATCGATCCCCTGTAAAGACATCACTGTTTAAGTTTAAATATTTTTATCACTACTAAGTGTCTTCTATACGGAGAATTTCTGGATCCCATCTGTGGACTATATATATATATATATAGCTTAATTTTTCCTTGGGACTGGCCAGATTGGAGTAATCTCGAGTATAACGAGCCGAAATTGCAAAGATAATCTGGAACTCGACTGAGGATATAAAACTCAGAATGATTCGTCCTTGTTTTCCTTGTATCGTCTGTCTGGATATTTTGTTATCCCTTTTTTGTATCACCTAACTGTCTGGATGTTTTGCGTTCTTGTCCCATTTTCGCATTATATATATATATATATATACGTGTGTAAATATATATATATACATATGTATATATATATACATATATATATATATATATATATATATATATATATATATATATGTATGTATATATATATATATATATATATATATATATATATATATATATATATATATATATATATATATATATATATATATATATATATATATATACATACATATATATATATATATATATATATATATATATATATATATATATATATATATATATATATATATATATGTATATATATATACATATGTATATATATATATTTACACACACACGCTTATATATATGTATACATACCACAAACACAAATCGCGATGATGATAGAGCGCTGAATAGATAGAGGGTATAACAACATTACATTTTTTGAACTGTTTAGAATTAACAAAACGTCGATGACGTTATTATGAATTTATCTTACAATTCTCACCAAGCCAAAAAGAAAAAAAAAAAACCATAAACAGAAAACAAGAAAGACAGAAAGAAATAGCAAAGCGGTTGATTCGCACAATACTAGTTGCTGTATTGTCGTTAGAAAGAGTTTTGTTTTTTATATATATATTGAAATAGTTCCAATATTTTAAGATCAAATAACTAAATGAAAAATAAATTTTGCTTTTGAGTTTCTTTCAACTAAGTAGTATATCTCAGATTTATTGGTGAAAGAAATATTTTGATTTCTAGTGCACAATGATTTTAAACGAAAATCGAAACCAAGCCAGAGATTCTTCAATAAAAATAACTGTTAGGACATCAAATATAAATATTCCTTTCATAATATCTAATCATTGATCAGAGTTCTGCTGGATCAGGCATGTGGTTACTGTTCAACCTCAAGATCGTCTTCCTAAATATTTGAAGAGCGTATAGACGAATGAAATAACGCTAAGCATTTTGTTCGGCGTGCTGGCGAATCTGCCTGTTCGCCATATATATATATGTGTGTGTGTTTGTGTTTTGTGTGTGTGTGTGTGTGTGTGTGTGTTTGTGTGTGTGTGTACATATATGTATGTATAAAAACACGCACACACACACACACACACACACACACACACACACACAAACATATATATAAAATTAATATAAACTCAGTTGGCAATGTTTCACCAGAAAGGACAATTACAAATGTCACTAAATGTGACTAGGGTGTTAGGAAACACCTACATTGCTAGAAATAAGAGCTAAGCCGCTCTAATGTTGTAGTTAACGCACATGAATGAAACCATATACGCTAACAGGGACAACAATCGTCCGAAAAGTGCCGATCGAGAATTCGTAATACTGATGCGTCAGTTGGCAATTTTTGTTGCCTCATCAGTTAAGACCGCTCGATTGTCCGATGTTTTCCCTCATGTGCCTCAGCCACAACAATAGAGAGGTTTAGCTCTTATTTCTAGCAGTGTAGGTGTTTCCTAACACCCTAGTCACATTTAGTGACATTTGTAATTCTCATTTTGGAGAAACATTGCAAACTGCTGTTTATATTAATTTTATATGTACATATTATCGAATCGCTAAATCATCCAATAATTTGGATTACGAAAATATAGATACTAATACTAAAACGAGTCCGGAAAGAGCCAAGCAATCGAACAAATAATACATTTCGGATAATACACCCACCCTATTGACAGATATACAAGTGCATCTTTTCCCTGACTTATGGACTCTTAGACGACTCACGCATATTTATATATATATATATATATATATATATATATATGTACACATATACACGCGCACACACACACAAGCACACACATATAATATACATACATATGTACCTAAGTGTTTATGTATGTATATCCTACTGAATTTTTAAACATACATATGCTGTTATGGTATATTAGTCATTATTTTTATTCAATGGGGAAAGGATATTTACACTGCAAATCTCGAGGGAATCTTTAAGTACAATAACAGAGGGAGATCAAGAAAATGTATATATATTGGATGAAGCAAGAACTTGGAGTATCAGCAAGGGCGGCACGCCAAAAAAAAAAAAAAAAAAAAATTGTAAAATTTCTCTCAATTCAAATCTTATAGCTTAAAAAATGATAAAGGGTTCACTAGATATTGTAGATCCAGATAAACTTTGTCCGACAGAAAAAAAAAAAAAAGATAGGAGGGTGTTAACTTTGACCATAGGTCTGCTCGTATAAGTCTGATCTGGAGCTTCAGAAATAATAACAACAACATGTGATCACTTGACTTAGGTCCCAGTGTGATTCATAAATCTCTTAGTATAAATAATTACGATTTGACAAAAGTTGATGTAAAAGATTATAAAGTCCAACAAGAGAACGTTGGCGTCAGTTATCGAAATGTTAGTATGTATTGATTGAAAAAAAAATGAAATAAAAGCCAGCTATCTCAATATATGTGGCCGAAAACAAATATTCTCTCAGCTGATTTGTAGATCAATTAATCATTTATAAAGACAATAAATTTCGACATTTTGCTATCGGAACAGCCTTTTAAATCGCATATCTCATAACATTGAACTATAAAATATGAATACGTTATAAATAATCGATTTGTTTAATAATTGCGAATATAAACGGTTAAAACTGTGAAATCTTATAATCTGGCTCGGCTAGTTTAACTATGAATAGTTAAGCGAAAAGAGCTTAAATAGTTTGACTCGTCACAGTTGTAATCGCCGCCGCCATTTTTCACCATTATCGTCGCCGTAACCATACCTAGAACTTCAGCTGTTTTATCAAAAAAATAGTAAAAATATAAGTGTCCGCCTGTTTCACCGTCTTCAGCTCAATACTGTTATAACTCTGTATTTTTTAACTCTCCTACCCATTCCTTCATGTAAGTGCGCCCGCAAACTACACAACTTTCTTGTCTATAGCTCTTCCTTGTTCACAGCCTCTTCTTCCCCATATCACATCCTCTTCGAGGGCCCATTCCTTGCTCTCGTCACCGCTACCCTGAGTGCCCTTTCCTTTCAAACATTACCATCCTCCCTAGGCATAATCACGGCACCTTCCACATTTAAGAGTGTTTCGGATGTACCCCTATCAATCTTATACATGTACTCAAATTTAGCCCCTGTAGTTCAATCTACGCTGACAAAACCGTCTTTCTGCTGTCTGACTGATTAGCAGAGCACTTCAGAAACAGCCGACTTAGCAACGGGTCATTTATCATTGGACATTCCCCTCTGCTGACCATTCCACCCAACACCCCTCGGTCTTCGGCTTAGCCTCCAGCACCGGGTCCACCCTCACTCTCATTCGAAGAGATTCAGAGGTCATCGATTTTCTTCAGATTTACACGCTCCTTTATCTAAATTGACAACATTACGTTTCCTACCTTGCAGTTCTTTTACACATCTGTTCCCTTTTCTCTCTACCCCCTTACTTCTGCACCACCCCTTGCATCCCACTTCACCCTCCTCATCTTCCCCTATTACCACTCTGCACATCGCCACTCTGCACATCCACACTAATGCAGCTTTCATATAAACACACATTCACGTAAACACCTTGCAGCCTCACTTCTACAGCACATTCACAAAGTCCACTCATACATACACTTCTGCCCCAACAATTCAATCCCTTTGAAACACAACGGCATGCCGACACACACATACCATCGCACATCTACTCCCCCTCCCCCCACAAACGTCTATTCACCAACCATCACGTTTCTTTGACACGCACATATATCTTCACACAAACCCAAACCCGCTTATTCTTAGCATACGCGCGCGCACACACATGCAAGCGCACAGACACACACGCTTACACGCACGCGCACACAATTGTACACTTACGGTTAATCTTATACACATGTACTTCCATTCTACGGCTCTTCACTCTCTTCGCCTATACATAGAGACCAGCGAGCAGACACTCACCTACCAACATACACCAACTCTTCATAAACACGCACACTCTCTCTCTTTTACACACACACACACACACACACACACATGCACTCACACACACGCACTCACACGCACATACATGCACTAGCTGGTACATTAACACATACATTATTCTATACTACAACATTCCTTCTTTCGACATATAATGTTGTATATAGCAAATGTCATTAAATTTCTTTATTCTCTCACTGGCTTCATCTTGAGGTACAACCCTCATTTTTCTTTCAGCTTCATTTTTTTATGACTGGAGGTCGATTAATGATTAAATTTGTCGCAGATGATCTTTCCCGAGTGTGACTTTGTATGGTTAGCTTCTTTGGTATTGTAAGCTAAGTGGTTTCCCAACTTTCTCTCGTGGAGACCGCCAATTATATTTCTGATTTCTCTGTGTGGGACTTGAGGGTCTATAAATATGAGAGGATTAAAATATCCTTGTTCTTGGCGGAGAATGTGGTTTATGTGGAAGCTGGCAGTATCTTTTAGTTCGTGTATTAAAGTTTTCTTGTGCAGCCTCTTTACCAATACTCTACTTAACAGATAACTCTTTCATAAAGCAATTCAGTTGTCGCTCAACTTGCTGAAAATAGCTGACAAATCTCTTGTAAAGCACACCCACAAATAAAGGCCACTATCTACAAACATAGTTGTTTGTGTTCTAACAACAAAATTGTCACGTCTGGAACGCCTTTCATCAGAATTCTTTAATTACAACTAATCTGGGACAACGTAACAACACCATATTTACTCCGAGCTAATGACGGAGGCATCTAGTTGTCTATTTGGGTGTGCAAGTAACAAGCAAATTTCCGCCATATTACATTATACTGTCTTAAATTAGAAAAACATACAGTGGAAATGGAGCTACAAATATACAGGGTGTCCACAAAGTCTGGGTACATGGGGATTAGCACATGCTTTTAAAACAAAACAATCTTATTTAATTATAATGTTAATAAATAATATTTTCAAAATGATTTTCATCATTTTCAATGCATAACTTGATGCACCTTGCAAAATTCAGGTGAACTCAATTAAATAAGTCTATATTGCCATCAATTTCAGCACACTGACTGGTAATGCATTCTCTCATGTGGTTTAAATCTGTAGTCTTTATTGAGTAAACTTTCTCTTTCAACATACCCCAGAAAAAGAAGTCAAGGGGACTCTATATTATTTCTTATATTTAATTGTTTATGTTATGATTTTATTTACCCCATGTACCCAGACTTTGTGGACACCCCGTATAAACAGATGCACCCATACCAACACACACACACACACACACACACACACACACACACACACACACACACACACGCGCACACACACACACACACACACACACACACACACACACACACACACACATACACACATATACATACACATAGCACGTATGTGTATACATTTGCGCTCTTCCTACAGTACCAGGAGTATTTTACTCCTATTTCTAGCAATGCAGGTGTCCAGCCCCTTACATTCAGTGACGATTGAATTTTTATGGTATTATATTGCGCCCAGCTGTTTATATTCATTTTTTACATACATACTTGCCCAAAAATGTCATCAAGGTACTACCTACCTATGCGACATAACGTTGTCGCAAAAACAATATACAATGCTCTTCGTGAAAAAGACTGTCCTGGAATAAATATAAAGAGTCCCCGTTATTGAATGCGTACACAAATATCGGTACAAGGGAGACTGGTGGAACATACCCATCAAAACATCTGTCACGTGTAAAGTTAACAGGCCAGATATTGTTGTTTGAGACAGGCAAATAAAAGAATATACCGTCATAGAGGTCAGTTGTCCTGCTGATGTGAACATCTCTTTGAAAATCAAAGAGAAGGAAGATAACTATAGACAGCTGCTTCGAAACCTGCAACTTCTATAATATATCCAGATTACAAATTTACATTTATACCAATAATAATTGGAGCACTTGGTTTTGTAAGTAAATGCCTGTCTGGATACGCTTGGATTTTCAGAAAATGTAATCAAGCAATTGATTCGCACATTACAAATACAGTCTATAAGCGGAGCAGTAAAACTCTTCAAAACTTTTCTCAGGTTTAAAATGTGATTTTGTTTTCATTACCTACATTCCAAAGAAGGAGCTTTGTATCTTTTTTAAAAACCAGCCCCTTCTTCAGGGGAAGAATTTAAGTGATTAAATACAGAGGGGACATACATATATATGTATATAAGCCGCTTTATTACAAATAGCTTCATGCCGAAAAGAGGTAGGCAAATGCACCAATCATCTATTAATGCTGAATGGAAATGAATGGCCTGGACTAAATGGAAAAGTAAAAGCCGACGCCATGCTTTTCCATGCAGCCATAACTTTATATGATGACTATTGAATTCGTGTTTTTATATTCGGTGAGAAATCATTTGGAAATAAATTGGCAGCATTGGCTGTCATGAGATTATAACAATGTTATATAAATAATAAATACCTACTCAATTACTTTAATATGCGAGAGCTTGGCTTTTTTGTAAATCATAAAATATTGGACAACCTTCTGCCTGTCTGCCTGTCTCTTTCTCTTCTGATGTATATATATATATATATATATATATATATATATATATATATATATATATATAGCTCACGTCCTCTCGGGAATCATAAAATAAGTATCAGTTGAGCACTGGCGGCAAGCTGGCGGAGGCGTTAGCACGCCGGACGAAATGCTTAACGGTAGTTCGTCTGCTGTTACGTTCTGAGTTCAAATTCTGCCGAGGTCGACTTTACCTTTCATCCTTTCAGGCTCGATTAAGTATCAGTTATTCATTGAGGTCGATGTAATCGACTTAATCCCTTTGTTTGTCCTCTCTATGTTTAGCCCCCTGTAGGCAATAAAGAAACAGTTATATATATATACCTTCAAAACGCGGAGTAGATAAAACAGGGACAACTGATGAAGGGGAATATTCTTTATGTAGCATGTCTCGTTCCTATGTTTGTTTTTTTCATTGTTCGAAAAAAAGTTCGTTTTCCATGTTTTTGTTTCTCATTGTGTTTAACGTACCCATATATGCATGTATATATACATATATATGTAGGTATGTACATATATGTATGTATATATGCATATATTTATATATTATTTATATTATATTATATATATATATATATATATATATAAATATACAAAACGTCACATCCCCTCTTTTTTTCCATTTCAAACGTTTTCCGAACGTCAGTCAAATACGTTCACTGTGTACATCCTCTTGACTTTTCTTGTTTCTCCTGTTTATACTTTTGATTTGCCCATATATATATATATATATATATATATATATATATATATAATTGGATAAATATAGATATTGATATAGATATATACACATATATACATACATACACACACACACACACACACACACATATATACATATACATACATACATACATACAGGTTAAATTCATTAGTTAACATAAAAGGAAAGGAAAACCCAATATTCCATCTAAAAGTATGGCTAGGAAATAATACTTTATTCAAGGTAGCTGTCCTCAGTTTCCCTCACTGCCTCAAGACGGCTCCAGCACATGCTGCATGCATATCTCACTATGTTCCTGGGAAGATCTATGGAAACCTCCTTGATCTTGGTCACTAGCTCGGACTTGGTGTTTCAAGCAGCACAGTTGGGATTATACAATCAAGAGAATTGGATGGTTGGAAATTGGGTCTAGTGAAGTAATTGAAATTTTCCAACAACCACTTCTGACTCTTTCCAGAGGTGTTGCCAGGAACCGAATCTTGCTACCACACATAATACATTTCAGCAGTAATCCCCTCCACTCAAGGATTGACCGCAGTCAACCGCAGCTTAACATAGCCGTCAGAATTAAGACTAAAGCTTTGTTCAAAGATTTTGGCGGCGTGACGTCATTCTCACTGGAGAGACACTGAAAGATTATCACAGTATTTGGTAACTTTGTTTTTAATGAGACATGGAGCATCACAAAGATTGTAGGCACTCCACATATCGTTCTGAGTGTTGTGCAACAGGTTCTGGCAAAAATTTCTTTCATCTGGGAAGAAGCAGATCACCTCAACAGGACATCTCAGCAGTTCTCCTTGGCTCTGACGGTCAGAATTTGTCCTTTGGGCCTCTTGTACTTAGAGGGACGAAAGTCTTCATTCGGGGCCAACTTAATGCTGGTGACTCCAGGATCCATGTCTTTCACTAAAGCCAAGATTCCCTTCCTCCTCAGGTCACTTTGTCCCGCAGTTGTTGAATGAATCCTGGTGCACGCTGTGTCCCTTCCTACTGGCCACAACTTCCTAGTCTCCACTGTAGCTGCTGTTCCTGTCACGTCTTACAGCTTTTAGTGTGTTCATAGTGCAATGATCACGATTTTCCAAACGCTTTTCCAATTTTTAGATGGATTCCAGCCTTCCATGTCAGTTAACTTTTTCTCAACTACAACTTTAATCTTTATGCTCTTCAACGCCGTTGATTGTTCACCAGTTCATTCAGTTGTTTCTAAGCTGGAGATATAAAAATCGTCAACTTCAGCCTGAATGCTATTCTTTTTTGTTTTATTCTTTTACTTAGGTCAGTTACTTGACTGCGACCATGCTGGAGCACCACCTTAAAGGGTGTTAGTCGAAGAAATCGACCCCAGGATTTATTCTTTGTAAGCCTAGTACTTATTTTATCGATATCTTTTGCCGAACCATTTAGTTAAGGGGATATAAACACACCAGCATCGGTTTTCAAGCGAAGGCAGAGGGACACACACACACACACACACACACACACACACACACACACACACACACACACACACACACACATACACACACACACACACACACACACACACACACACACACACACAACGGACTCCTTCCAGTTTCCATCTACCGAATCCACTCACAAAGCTTTGGTCGCCCCAAGGTGCAATGCAGGACCATGTGGTTGGGATGCAGGCTTCTTACCACACAGCCACGAACTGTTAACCCCTACACATTTTTTCTCTCTCTGCTTTTTTCCGTTCTCTTTCCGTTTTCCCCCACTCAATCCTTTCTGTCGAAGAGCGTAGGCTCGAAACGTCAAAGACTTTTCCTTTCTTTCCGAATATATATATATATATATATATATATATATACATACATACTGAGAAGCAGAGAACTGCCATCAATGTGGGATTTTTCTCTGGATAAGTAAAATTTCCAAAGTGGTCTATCGATGACATAAAGTATTGACAATAGTGGTAAAAACGAGAAATAGCAATAACAAATATTTAACATGATCTAAATCTTTATTCTGTGCTATACACAGAAGATTAATGCAAATGGTGAGAGAAAAATGTCCGTTTCATAAACACAATACTAAATACTAAACATTAACTGAATTAGAACTTCCAGTCTATGTACTACGTTGTATGATAAATTATTGCTTATAACTCATGAAGTATAAGAATTAACTATTCTACTATAGGAAACAATAACTAAAAAGTATTATATGATGTGAATAACGTAAAAACACTATAAAAATATTGCAGTGTGAGAGAAAGCAAAATAAATGAAAATGAGATACACAAAAGTTAACTTAAAAAATGATTAAAGGCGAATGTTATATAACCGTTGATAGAGAAATAGCAAGAAAGAAGAAGACTTTTGTGGGTGGAAAATATTGAGAAAAGGAGAGAATTGAAGAATAGTGAAGTAGGAGGAATGAAGGAAGAGTAGGTGATAAAGAAAGAGGGAAATTTGGTGACAGTCTTTCATGATTTTATGTTGTCGGCAACCATTGTCGTACGTATTACGTTATCTATGTGAATGACCGTTCTCTTCTTCACCTCTCACACTCCAAACAACCCATACTTCGGCTCCTCCACTCTTACAACGCCTTCCATGAAATATAACTGTTTCATTCTCTCTCTCCCCACTCTCTCTCTCTCTCTCTCTCTCTCTCTCTCTCTCTCCCCACTCTCTCTCTCTCGCTGTATTTGTACATCCATACATAAATAAATAATATTATGCATATATGTTGTACAATATGTATACAATACATTTATACATTATACATTACATAATATATATAGAGGGAAAATCTACATTATATATGCATACATCTCTCTCTCTCTCATATATATATATATATATATATATATATATATATATATATGAGAGAGAGAGAGAGATGTATATATATGTACATATATATAGATTTTTCCCTCTATATATATTATATAAATATATGTGCATAGTATATATATTGTATAATATAAATGTATAATATTATTTGTTTATGTATGTATGTATACAGAGAGAGAGAGAGAGAGAGAGAGAGAGAGAGAGAGAGAGAGAGAGAGAGATAGAGAGAGAGAGAGAGAGAGAGAGAGAGAGAGAGAGATAGAGAGAGAGAGAGAGAGAGAGAGAGAGAGAGAGAGAGAGAGATAGAGAGAGAGAGAGAGAGAGAGAGAGAGAGAGAGAATGAAATAATGAAATAGTTATATTTAATGGAAGGGTATACAGGATGTTCACAAAGTCTTTAAACAATTTCAAAAAGCTGTTGCGAAAAATTAAGAGAGGTGGTAACAAAATTTTTATTCCATATTATGTTAATTTTTTTTTAATGACAATAGTTTTACTAATGTTATGTTTTTATTTTTCAGTCCGCAATTAATTTTGTTTTATGTTTCAGACAATGACTGCTCTACAAGAAAAGGCACAATGCGTGTTTTGGTTTATCGAAACAAAGTCAGATATTCAACACGAAGAAATTACACAGCCAATATGGCAAAGACGTTCCGGCACGTCAGTCGATTCGCAATTGGTATAAACAATTTATAGAAACGGGGACGATGCTACGTAAACCGAGGACTAGAAGGCCAAGAACAACTGAAGAAGATGTTGATCGTTTTCAACAGTCATTTCATAGATTCCATCTGTATTGCTTCCGCTCTGCTGAGATCAGCAATACATGAAGTTTTCCATAGGAAGTTCTGACTTTATGCATATATCATTCAATTATTGCAAGCAATTATGGTAAATGACAAACTGCAATGTAAAGAATTTGCTGTTACGATCTTTCAAAAAATCGAAGAAGATGACTTCCTTAATCACATTTGCTTAACGGATTAAGCTACGTTCCATGTGTCTGGAAAACTCAACAAGGATAATGGAAGAATTTGGGGATCAGAAAATAGCCACATGACTAGAGAGATCGAATGTGACAGCTTGAAGTTCAATGTGTGGTAAGGGATTTTGTACTACAAAGTTATTGGTCCATTTTCCCTTTTGGAAGAGAAAATAACGGCTGATACTTACCTTGCTGTTCCAAAAGAATACGTTGTGTCACAACTAGAAGAGCTCTTGGAATGAAATGTTTTGCTTAAGAACGCAACGCATTCAACGATCGAAACCACTATCTTACGATCGTGAGTGAAAAACCACTAATCACTAAGCTACGCGCCTCCACAAATATATATACACACGTAAATATACATACATACGAGGGGTACTGAAAGTTCCTTGCATTGGGTAAAAGGAAACACAGGAGGATCAGTTAATTATGATTTTCTTCAACATATTCTCCTCTCAGATTCACACACAGCAGCGGTCCTTCAGTTTTTCTAAGCTCTGTAAAAGACTCCGCAGTTTGGGCTTACAGCCAGGCCTTTCGGGATACCCTTAAAGCCAGGAACTTGTCAGTCCCCACCCTCGAACATACATACATGCATGCATACATAAATGCATACATATGTTTTTAGTGGGGATCATTCCACAAGGTAAAGAAAAGCTATAAGGATCAAGTTGAGCATAAGCACACACACACACACACACACACACACACACACACACACACACACACACACACACACACACACACACACACACACACACTTATACACATACATGATGGCCGTCCACTCGTGACCGAAGAAGACCATTGCTGACCTTCAGGAATGTTGTGCGCTCTAGGATAACTTATATTTTGCATTTGCGGCTCCATTGGTGGCTAATGAGCCCTGTTCTTGACAAGCATACACGACTGCAAACATTGCAAACAAAGATTTCCCCATTCACTACACCAGCAGTGCGCTTTTGAGCACTACGCTTAAGTTCTTCATGCAGAATATGTGCTTTCTGAAAAGTGCCGACCCACTCCTTAACCTGCTTCCTTCATCCGTGACGATGACAGATATTGCTCTCCCAGTCAGTGTCCTTCATATCACAGGCCTTTAATGAGGACTTAACACCGTCCTTAAATCGCAGGCTTCGTTTCTGCTGGGGTCTCTTTCTATTCACAAGTTCCCCATATAGCATCTGCTTAGGGATCTTGTTATCCTTCATTCTAATAAGATGTCCAATCCAACGTAACCGGTGCTTGTGCACCATCGCCTCAATACACAAGATATCAGCTGTCCTCAGAACCTGTGTGTCTAGAGTTCTTTAAGGTCCAGCCAACATTCAGAATGTGTCTGAGGCATCTCTGATGAAAGCGATCAAGGACCTTTGCACACATGCATACATGCACACACACACACACACACACACACACACACACACACACACACACACACACGCACACACACCTCATATCATATGTGTACAGAATTAAAATAAGAGCCTCTAATAGTCTCCATGGAATGAACCTATTAGAAGCTCTTAGTTTAATACTGTGTATATTAATCGACATTTATCTCGCGCTCGATGGAAAACATTTTTGTCCATCCTACCTCTAACGGAACGGTAAAAAATATATATATATATATATATTATATGTCATCTATCATATATCATATGTATGTATGTTGGCACTCCGTCGCTTACGATGTCGAGGGTTCCAGTTGATCCGATCAACGGAATAGCCTGCTCGTGAAATTAACGTGCAAGTGGCTGAGCACTCCACAGACACGTGTACCCTTAACGTAGTTCTCGGGGATATTCAGCGTGACACAGTGTGACAAGGCTGACCCTTTGAATTACAGGCACACCAGAAACAGGAAATAAGAGTGAGAGAAAGTTGTGGTGAAAAAATACAGCAGGGTTCGCCACCATCCCTTGCCGGAGCCACGTGGAGCTTTAGGGGTGTTTTCGCTCAATAAACACTCACAACGCCCTGTCCGGGAATCGAAACCGCGATCCTATGACCGCGAGTCCGCTGCCCTAACCACTGGGCCATTGCGCCTTCACCATATAACATATATACACACATTATACATATATATTTTCCAACGAATTTCTTTAATAGATTAATGAGTATATTACATCATAATTAAAACAAACAAAACACTTTCATCAGATGATACATAACATTTCAAAACAATATAAAAACAACGCCTCACCACAGTGGACCAGTGGAACTTGATTCCAGCCGAAGCTGGACTCAAGCCGTTAGTCACTCAGTCGATTACGACAACAAGGGTTCCTATTGATCCGATCAATGTAACAGCCTGCTCGTGAAATTAGCATGGAAGTGGCCGAGCCCTCCACAGTCACGCGTACCCTTAACGTAGTTCCCAAGGAGATTCATCGTGACACCGACTGTCACAAGACTGGCCCTTTGATTTACAGGTACTGCTCACTTTTGTCAGTTGAGTAGCAAATTATAAATACACACACACACACACTTGCAAATATGTATATAATATATGTGTATGTATATATGTGTATATATATATATATATATATATATATATATATATATATATATATCTATATATATATATATAATTTAATGTACACTGCATTAAATAAGAGATACTAATAGTTTCTTGCTATTAAGACACGCGGTTAAGTGGTACGTTATAAAAACCTGCCTAATCACGTGTCTTAATGCGAAGATGCTATTAATATCTCTTATTTTAATAGTGTACATTAAAATATCTCTCACTGGATGGAGGTCTCTTTTGTTGATTTTACCTTAACTATATATATATATATGTATATATGTATATATTTAAATAGTTATACATATGTATACACACATACATACACACATATATGTATATATACACATATATATATATATGTATGTATGTATGTATGTATGTATGTATATGCGCAAATATGAGCGTGCAAGTGTATACGTGTGCTTCTGGCTGGGTGTTTGCGTGTGTATGTGTACACAAGTGTGTATGTGTATATGCGTGTGTGTGTGGGTGTGTGTGTCTGTGTGCTAATAATATTAATATATGCTAACATGTATATATAGAAAAATGAAAAATGAAAAAAACGAAAGAAAGCAAGAATGGTACCTACACGTAGGGAAAGAGTGGCAGAGATAAAGAGAGTGGGGGGGGGGGTGAGTGTGAAAAAGACAGAGTAGATAAATAACTAACAGGCAAAATGAGTTCGCTATGTTTAACTTAAAACGTGAATACAAGGACAAATTAACGCTGCTAATTGCTGAAGATAATAATATAAATTTACATGCAGTCGCGCTTGGATACGCGCACATATGTATTTATGCATGTGAATATCTATATATATCATCTTGCATTGACGTCCTCTGTGCATCAGTATACTTGATAAGCTTTCGTTGTTAGGAGGCGTACAATTTCTAAGCAAATATAAATACACTTAAATACACACATGTATATCATCTGCGAACATACATACACATTTACATATAGCTTGTTTGAGAAGCAACATTTCCATACGTACACTTACACCTATGCATTCAAAGACATAAAGAGACATTTTTGCCTGAAGCTTCATACGCACACACACCCACACACACACATGTACGTGTGCGTCTGTGTAAATCTTTTGTGTACATATGAATGTATGTTTGTATATGTTTTTCTTTCGGTTTTGTTTAAGTTCTTCACTGGATTTAGCCAGAATTTAACAAAGTGACATGATTACTTTACTTCAGTCAACAGCCACATGTTTCTTAATATGTACGTGTACGAGGAGTTCATAGACCTTTACCGTTTGTTATAGACCATCTGATTAACTGCAGCTGGAAAGTTCCTGTCAAAGGTACAGATCTAGACAGGGCCTCATTTGTGAATGACAAGCGATTGTACAAGTAACAAGTCTCCCCTTTTCACGCTACCGATGCTGCCCAAGGTAAAGAAGAAGCTGATGCATCTTGGTGCAATACTAGTGTCAATGCGTTGCCATCAGAACGCAATGTGTCAGTTCAGGTATCGCAACAAATTCGCCAATCGTTCACCTTGTCTGGTATTATTTAGTGGCCAAGAAAGGATGAAAGATAAAGTTGGGTTCGACGAAATTTGAACTCAGATTGTGGAGAGTCAAAAAAATGCTGCAGCGTAATCTGTCCGATGAGCAAATGGCAGTCCTTCCCGTATAAAGGAACATGGGAAAAGCTACTCTTTTCTGTCGAGGACTTATATGCCCCATTACTAGACTATTTTCTTTAGTCATTGCGCGGTGATCGCGATAAGTTTTAAACTTATAAAATACTATTATTGTTATTTACAGAATTGTGAAAATCGGCGCTGTTTAACAAAACCATTCGCAGTAAAAAAATCACATGAACGTTTGTTTACAAAAATAACTACGAACTAATTATAGTTCTTAAATCTGACAGACAAAGTAGCTAGGTTCGCTAGTGCAGTCGGTAGCACACTCGGTAGCGTGAACAGAGAGGTATGGGTTCGAGTCCCACGCGGTCGGGAAAACTTACTTTTTCTGTCGAGGGCAAATATGCCTCGTTATAAGACTATTTTCTTCAGTCATTACGCAGTGATCGCTTTAAGCTTATAAAATATTATTATCTACAGAATTGTGAAAATCGGTACTGCTTAACAAAACCATTCGCAGTATATATATGTTTTTACTTGTTTCAGTGATTTGACTGCGGCCATGTTTGAGCACCACCTTTAGTCGAACAAATCGACCCCAGGACTTATTCTATGCAAGCCTACTCACTCTATCAGTCTCTTTTGCCGAACCTCTAAGTTACAGGGACGTAAACACACTAACACCGGTTGTCAAGCGATGTTGTGTGACAAACACAGCCACACAAATACACACACGCATACATACATACATACATACATACATACATATATATGTATATATATATATATAGAATTCTAATATGATGATCTCGCTCACTATGAGGCAGTTAGCTCCCTGATCATTACACAGGCATGTGATTTTGTGGCTAAGTTTTTGTGACCGAAGGTCCGTTGGCAAACCGCTTTGAATGTGTAAATGGAGTGGGATGATGGTTTTGCTACTGTTAAAGTGATTATCATTTTAAAGGAGTTGGCATTTAATTTCTTTGTACTGTTGATTTGTTCTTCATGGTTGATTACACTTACTTAGTGGCTACTACTAACTCCATGCCACAATAGACAGGTAAGATGCTCTTGAAGCCGAAAATTTGAATTTACGGAGACAATATTTATTTATCACCTGAGGATGCACAATTAGATCTCATAATGTAGGGAAACGGTTACATAACCAAATATCTGCCAGCCTGGAGAACTACGTTACGTAGAAACACTAGTAGCGATTACAGTTAGATGTCCAACCACACTCCTTTTTGTTGACCCCAACTTATTTTATCATACATACATACATATGTATGTATGTATGTATGTATGTATGTATGTATGTATGTATATATATATATATATATATATATATATATATATATATATATATATATATATATATATATATGTATGTATGTATATATATATATATATATATATATATATATATATATATATGTATATATATATATATATATATATATATATATATATATATATATATATATATATATATGTATATATATATATATATATATATATATATATATATATATATATATATAATAGGTTATATACATTTATTAATTATAATGTGAATTCATGGATGGTTTTTACAGAGTGGTCTTTAAGAAACGAGTTTAAAAAATTGTCATTACATATTTTTCATTTATTGGAGGGAATTTAGATATATGTATATGTATATGAACACACACACACAAACATGTTATATGTATATGTACACACACACAAACACGCACACACGCACACCATCACACACCCACACACATACATGCACACACACTCACAGGTATTTATTCATTATAACTATTTTATACACTCACAGGAAAGATATTGTTTATTCAAATTACGTCAGTCATTGGACGAGAACACATGTGATATAAAAGCCTAGTCCTCACTCAGCAATGACACTGACTGAAGGCTGTTTAAGATCTACTCCCCTGACGCAATATTAATTTCAATTTGGATCTTTACTCACGTCATGTCGTATCGACTGCCTTTTCGTTAATATATTCGTTACACACATCACCTGGAGTACAGTTGCTTGATGAATCACATTTTCTCTCTTCCTCACTTTCAACACACTCTCTGTCTCTCCCTGAATACACACAAACATATGCATATATATATATATATATATATATATATATATATATATATATATATATATATATATATATATATATATATATATATATATATATTTAAGGATTTCGTAATGAAATAAAGAACCAAGGCTAAGACCTTCTATTTATAAATGTTCTATATTATACACACCCTTGGTTCTTTATCTCACTACGAAATCCTTATATTCACGCGCTGATATATGACCTACGTTGGACCCCTTATTCGCATAATCACCGAACCTGGAGCTTAACTATGGTCTATCCACACCACTTACTCAGCGTTACCTGAAACATCTGGGTCTAATTGACATCACTTTCGCTCATAACCTATATATATATATATATATATATATATATATATATATATATATATATATATATATATATATATATATATATATATATATATGGGCGCAGGTGTGGTTATGCGATAATAAGTTTGCTTCTCAATCACATGGTTCCGGGGTCAATCAACCTGCGTGGCACTTTGTGTGGGCTTCTTCTACTATAACCTTGGGCCGAACAAAGCCTTTTAAGTGGACTTGGTAGACGGAAACTGAAAGAAGCCCGTCATATATATGTATATATCTATGTGTCTGTGTGTCTGTGTTTATCTCCCACCACCACTTGACTACCGATGTTGGTGTGTTTACGCCCACGTAAACTAGCGGTTCGGCAAAACAGACCGATTGAATAAGCATCATGCTTATAAAAGAAGACATGGGATCGATCCATTCGACTAAAACCTTTCAAGTCGATGCTCCAGCGTGACCACAGTCAAATGACTGGAACAAGTAAAAAGATAAAATATATACATAAATTAGTTATAAGTGTTCCTTAAGAATCAAGGCACATCAACATATAAGATGCCAGAAAATGGCTAGGTACAAACACGTACAACTCACGGTGAAATAAAGCACCGTTGCAGACTTCGATTGCTGGTTGAGTAACGTAGATATATGCAAATACGAAATCCAATTCGTAACCGTCGATCAGACTCATCAGTGGATCCTTAGAGTGGCGTTGCTATAAAATAGTAAATACAAATGGTGTTTAAAATTTATGACGGCTGTTTCAGCCTGCAAAGCACATCCTTTTCTCCAGATTCAACAACTAGACAGATACCTACACATACATACATGCATGCATACATAACTGGGACTTCGTAGGTTACGACAATGAGTGTTCCAGTTGATCCGATCGACGGAATAA
This sequence comes from Octopus bimaculoides, assembly GCF_046866305.1. Lineage (NCBI taxonomy): Eukaryota > Metazoa > Mollusca > Cephalopoda > Octopoda > Octopodidae > Octopus > Octopus bimaculoides. Next base: position 109,636,439 of record NC_142932.1, on the reverse strand, counting down.
CCTGCGCGTGAAATTAACGTGCGAGTGGCTGAGCACTCCACAGATACGCGTACCCTTAACGCAATTACCAGGGAGGAACGGCATGACACAGATTGTGACAAGGCTAGCCCTGTGAAATGCAGGTACTACTCATTTTTACCAGCTGAGTGGACTGGTGCAATGTGAAATAAAGTGTCTTTCGAAAGGAGTACAACGCGCCGCCAGGAATCTCATGACCTTACGATCGTGAATCGAACACGCTAACAACTGAGTTACGCACCTTCACATACATACATATATACATACATAGGAGGAATTTCAACCATGTTTCGTGGTCTGCTACCACAACAGCTCCTTTATAGGATCCAGTTAGCTCAAGACATCATCAGGAGGAACCACGTCCGGTTTCGGCCCCTACTCCTCTACCGTTTTGACGTGGCGGGGCCCCTCCTTTCGGAGGTGTCTTCAGCTCTGGTGTTGGGTGCATGTCTTCTTTCACTGTTTGTGACTGTTCTAATTCAACTGTGGAATGTCCCTCGCTATGGTTATTTTCCAGGAGGTTCTGACCACACGTCTTACGGTTCATCAACCCGCGCTGTTGAATTACTTTCTTCTGACATACCTTCCCTTGGTGGATTAGGATCCAGTTAGCTCAAGACATCATCAGGAGGAACCACGTCCGGTTTCGGCCCCTATTCCTCTACCGTTTTGACGTGGCGGGGCCCCTCCTTTCGGAGGTGTCTTCAGCTCTGGTGTTGGGTGCATGTCTTCTTTCTTCTATTCCCTGGCCTCTTCGATGCAGCATCAACGAGTGTCAGCGTCCGACTGATCGTCATGTCAATTCCTAGTTATCGTATATTCTGTCAAGAACGTAGTAGAGTACAGTATAAAGTTCGTCCACCTTCATATTTACCCTGTGCTATCCAGTAGTAGTATAATACGTGCGTCCAAGTTTCCGTGTGGACATCTGTTGTGTGTGAATAATTCTGTGACCCGACTTTTCGTACTATGTCACTTTGTCCAACGTCACTTCGTCCACCCCTTTTGGTCCGACGTCTTTCTGTCCGATGATTTTTTTTTTGTCCAACGACTTTTTGTCCACTTTTAAATAAACTCTTTAGAAAACAAGGTGAACATCAAAATCAAATAATCATTGAGAATTTTATTGATAGGATTCAAATAAAATACTGTGGAAAAATGTATTTAAAAAAAATATTTTAAAGAAGTAATAAGATATAATAATGATTTATTATGATCACTTAAGACTGATGCAAAATATATGCCACACTCTTCAAAAAATCAATTTTTGATGTTGACCCATATACAATGACCAGTTATTAGAGGCGTTCAGTTATTCTTTGATATCGTGTACATGAATTTGACGGATCTCCTCGAAGAAGTTGAATCATTTCACCTTGAACGAACACTTCCTCTTCCATCAGAGTTCTGAATAATTTCCAAATATTCAAATGTGCTCCACCCGCCGAACGCTTTCTTGCAGAATGAAACCCCTCCAAATATTATTTGTTCTGGGAAGATCTTGAAGAATACGCTATCAGGAATGTAGGTGGTTCTCTCCTTCGTCTAGCACCACGTCCTCTCACAACGCCTATGTAAATCAAGTCAAAGTAAGCGATGAATATATATATGTGTGTGTGTGTGTGTGTGTGTGTGTGTGTGTGTGTGTGTGTGTGTGTGTGTGTGTATCTATCTATCTATCTATCTATCTATCTATATACACGCGGTCTGATCAATAAGTATCCATAAGTATCCGGATTGTTGCCATAGTATTGAAGCTAAAGCTTGGCACAATTTGACTGTTAATTTTGCTGCGCTTGCGCAATACATTTTTACGTTCTAGCTCACTTCCGCTGTTTATAGCAGTGCTTGGAATGAACGTGTGGAGCGTGTGATCGTCGCATTGACCATGAACCTGCATCAAAAGCTTGGCGATACCTGCTCAGAGGCCTACGCAAAGTTGCAGAAGGTTTATGGAGAGGAGTGTATGAGCCGACAAAATGTCGAACGTTCTGAGAGACCCACAACCAACAGAACTGAGAAAAGCATCGCATCTGTGAGGGGAAATCGTCGAATCACCATCCGTTAGTTATTAGAGGATGTAGAGATTAGTCACGGTTCAGTTCAGTCCATTATCATTGAAGATTTGGGTATGAGACGCGTGTCTGCCAAGTTGGTGCCAGAACTGCTTTTAGCTGACAATGTACCTGCCCATTCAGCGCAGCTTGTGCAGTAGTTTTTGGCTAAGCACAGCATTCCCCGGGTCCGACAGCCACCGTATTCCCCAAATCTCACCCCTTCCGACTTTTTCCTCTTTCCAAAAATCAAATCTCGCTTGAAAGGAAGGAGATTTCAGGACGTCGAGGAAATCAAAGTGAATGCGACGAGGCATCTGCTGATTACGCCAGAAAACGAGTTCCAGGAATGCTTCTATCAATGGGGACTACTTTGAAAGAGATTAAATGCCAAATTGGTACGTGTTGTAGTTTTGTTTCTATAGCACTAGTCCGGATACTTATTGATCAGACCTAGTATAGGAATAAAAATAATTTGAGTGGTTTGTACCTACGTAGGCATGTAAACAAACGTAACACAACCAATCCCTTTCTTTCTCTCTCTCTCTCTCTGTCCTCACCCTCTTATCCTAACATTTATTCTCAGTACTATCACAAATTTGTCTAAACGTCTGAGATTAGTTATCATAATAAGATTAAAATTTATCGGATTATTAAACTTATCTTTAAAGATAGAAATACTTCGATATTTATACTGCAATATGTTTCAATAGTGTATGGAGGTGCAAAGAAGAATTCTTTTAAAGCTAGTGAGAATCGGTGAACCTACATAAAGGTGGACGGGTCAATATTATCAGTAGTGACAAAGCTGATAGAACTGCTTGATATAATAGAAGTATACTTAATTTCATGTTGAAAAACGATAGTGTATGGCGTTAAAGCGTTGTTTAGTGTTCAAGCTGAAAATATTCGATTAATCCTGTAACAAGTCAAGCTGTTGTTAATGTCCGTATATTTGCAAGACTTTTACACTCCATTCTTCCAGCGGTTAACACTCACTATCCCAGCATGCTTCTTAATTAAAAGTACTGCTGATAGATTTGTCAATACAGCCGCCGTAGCTTTGTCCTAGTACCAGAGAATTAGACAAAAATCTAATCTTCAATGAGGCCTAAAAACACTAATTGGGACCCGTTTTAGGATCTAAAACGATCCCCCTATTTAATAGGTATCTATAGTCCAGGAAGCTGTCATCGTAGAAGTTCGGATAGCTCCGTCGTAGAAGTTAAGACCGATTAGCGTACGTTTTTTCTAATTTTCTGGGCCTTAATCTAGAGCTGTAAGGTCGCTGTATCAGCGGTACCTCACTCACCAGAGATAAGCCAAATTGCTTAATCTCGTACACACCAGCAGTTTTAACCATGATTCCGAATCCACCTTAATTATATCCAACATTCTACCTGCTAAATATCTTAACTATCGACAACATCCACATGTCCGCACCCATACATCGATTTCCAGCCCTGTTAAAACTATTCTTCCTCTCGCTGCCCAACAGCAGATAAGCTGTCCATTTTCTCTGAAGTTTTCCAACTCCGCCGTGTATACAGCAAAAGTCTAGACTTCCACTGAAAATGCGAAGACACGCATGACTTTTTTGATTTTTGACGATGTAAATCAATTGCAGATGTTGGACTTCACCGACTTCAAGCGTTCCTGTTGGATATATGCACACGTGAAAACTAAATTCTTTTCTTTACCTTTTACCTACACATTTCTCCATAATTTCTGCTTTCTGCACGCTAAGGCATTATTTTCTTTGATCATTCCCATACTACCTCTTTCAAAAGATACAAGTAAGTTAGAAACTTTCTTACCTCAACTACACTCGGCCAGGTGCCTTCAAATGCATTTACTTTCCCTTTATCTTAAACACCACAACCATAACCAGTCCGAAATCTCAGTACCAAATCAGTCAAAACTATTTAACACCAAATGTATAGACGTTCAATGTTAAATAGCACAAATATCGGCAGACGAAATATTGTCAGTATTGGGGAATAGGATTGTTGTATCACGCGATTTCGGCGTAACTTTCGCCTCGTCAGCTACAGGCACCCAATCACTGAATGTTTGACCAAAATCTCGTCAGACCAATATAGTTTAACACTAACTAAATAGTGATGTCGGAAAAAACTGGTTGGCTGTGTGTATATTAGCTATTAGCATCTACATAAACATCCATACGAGATGTTTTCTCAGGATGAGTACTGTAACTTACAGCGTTTAAAACAACACATCCAAGTTAAGTTGGATGAGCAAATAAAGTTTCGTCATAAAGTTTACTTCTGTCGCTAATAGCTAATTTATACATAGCATAGCTTGCCAGCTTTGGGTGACATCACTGATTCCTTTAGTTAGGATTAAATCAGTTTGATGAGATTTAAGTCTGGCATTTGGTGATTGGGTATCTGCTGCTGACGAGAAGCGAAAATTACATCATATTCATGTAATGCAACAGTCCCATCCGCTTGGTGGAGACAAAATTTCGTCTGTCAATATAATCATCCACAAGAGATGATTTCTCTGGGCGACAACTGCAGCTTACAGCATTTAAAATAACACATCCAAGATAAGTTGGTCGTGCAAATTCATTCATTCATATGTATATGTATGATGTATGTATATATATATATATATATATATATATATATATATATATATATATATATATATAATAGAAATATGTTAAAAAAACAAAATAGAAACTACACGTGGAAATGTAAGGGGAAAGTAAGCAGAAAAATAAGAAAAAATGCACATTGAAAATCAAAAAGAAGGTAAGGCTTTTTATGAAAAGTAACGATAGATATATACAATTAGATGAACTGGGGTAGGAATAAAGGTAATAAAAGTCATTATTGTGAGTTGTTAAAGAGATTTACAAGCATACCGGTTTCGTGATATTACTAGTCATTGCTTTGAGTATACACCGAAAGATATATATATATATATATATATATATATATATATATATATATATATATATATATATATATATATATACTCTTATATGTGTGTGTTAATACACACATACACACACACACACACACACAAACACACATACACAAATATATAAAGTAACAAAGTAAGGAAAGGATTTCCTTCAAAGCGGTGCGTAAAACATCCAATTCACTGGTACATCAGTTGAATACCACAAAAATAGGGGGATAATGCAAATTAGAAACAACGAAGAAAATAGAGAGATTCAATTGACAATCCAATAATTTATTTATTCTATAATATAACATAATATACTGTGAATATAATCTTAATATATAAATCTGAAATTGTGTGTTTGTGTGAAGCCTTTTTGAATGTTTATAGAAATCCACATTTTCCACTTTTTCCTAAAATTTTTTACATCAATGGAATTTTCTCGATCTGAACTTTCCAGTGCAGTAATTAGATTTTTTAAATTCCGTTTACTTTGTGTGATTTAAGGGA
>NC_142932.1:109610920-109625920 GCF_046866305.1 Octopus bimaculoides | reverse complement strand
TTGATATTGCTATGACGATAATTAGTACATCATCGTCATTTTTGCCATGGAAAATAATCTCAGGTTCATAATGTGCTATGTGACGGTCTGTCTGCATACTTAAATTCCATAGTGTTTTTGTATTGTCATTTCTTAACACAAGTCTACGTTCATAGAACCTTTTTATTAGGCTTTGCCTCGCATCCTTTCGGGGTTGATGAAATAAGTACCAATCGAACACTGGGGTCAACGTAGTCGACTAGCCCCCTTCCCGAAAATTTCAGGCCTTGTTCCTCTAGTAGAAAAGATTATTATTATTTTGGTTTGGCTCAAGTTCGGTCTTATTCCTGGTAGGATTTATGTGGATAGCGGGTTACTTCCTGTAACCTTAGGTATTCACAAGTTTTCAACTGTCTTTCAAGTGCTTAGAACCCTCCTGATAATTCTTGTTGTCACTAAGAGAAAAATTTTCTGTAGGAGCTTCACCGGGCATTCAAATTCAATATCCTTCAGCCATTTGTCTATATCTTTGCTTACTGTTCCCAACACACCAATTACTACAGGCACGATCTTTACTGTTCTCATGCTCCAAATTCTTCTTATTTCAAATTATAAGGGATTTGTTTTTCAGTTTTACTTCTCAGAACGTTCGGTCTTGCTTGTTCTGGTAGATTCTGTGAGAGCGGACAGCATCTTGATGTCAGAGGTCTCTTTCCGTACATTATAAGCTTTGATACTTGGTTGTTAATTATGGTGGCAGACATTCAACATCCAAGTACCAATCTCAAAATCCTAGCTGTTACCAGCAGAGCAGCTTTTTCAGCTTGCTCTGTTCTCACGTTAATTCCAATTTCCCTGACATATTTCTCGAACTTGGTTGTAAGTGCTTCCAGTACCCCTACAATTACTGGAATGGCAGACACTCTCCTCATAGTCCACGTTCTTGCAATTTCGTCTTTTAGTAGTCTGTACTTTTCAATCTTTTCTAGCTCTTTGTTACTAATGCTTGCATCTCCAGGTATTGCAATATAATATCTATGATATTGGTTTTCTTTTTTCCTTTATCTACCACAATATCCGGGCTCCGAGCCTTGATTAGGGATTCACATTAGATTATAAAATCTCATAGTATCTTATGTTCCTTGTTCTCAGTAACTCCTTCTGGCCCATGTTTGTACCATTTCCGTGGTCTGTTCAGGCTGTACTTTTCACATAGCCTCTAGTGGACGAATTTAGCCACTTTATTATTATTATTATTATTATTATTATTAGTGTCAGAAGCAAGAGGATGCCTGTTCGTGGCTCGTAAGTTTTCTTTACAATTTGCTGTTCCATAAGTTGGCATTCCAAGTTTTGTTGAACTGCTAACTAAATAAATGGAGTGAGATGATGTGGCGAAGATTTGTCCTTTTGTGAAAATGTTTAGATTTAAAATTGCAAATTTAATATTTTAAAGCAAAAATATCAATATGGTTTCCCATATCGAGGGAAGCGATGGTTGTTGAAATAGCCGCTATGATATTGCTTTCCCACCACAAGTTGATGTGGTTGAAAAACGAGGCATAGACGATGACGACGACGACGACGATGACAACAACAACAACAACAACAACAGAAGCAGCAGCAACAGCAAGCACGACCTCCACAACCGTTCCCAACACCACACCACCACTACAACCGCCACCACAAATGCTAATAAAACGACAACAGCGGCCGTTCTTTTTTCTAAACAGAACGGGAACAATTTCGCACAAGCTTGTCGGAAAATGGAAAAATTCGAGTTGATACAAAAAATGTGGAGCGACGCTAAGCTGCACTTAACAACGAATGGCAGATCAATCTTCCTTAACACACTGGAGGAAGTGCAAAAAGACATTAAGAAAAAAATAACAACCATTATATATAAATGTATATCATTAAAGATGAAGAAAAGAGCGAGCGATGCAGGTCCAGATCGAAAGATGTCTGAGACCGGTCTGGGGTTTAAAAACTGTAGCCCTTGGGAGATGCTTTGGCACAGTTGAGGTAAGATTCTCAACTGAAGAATTAGCCAGAGAAAATGCCACAACAACCATCAAAAGTGAAGAATTATAGCTAATTCCGACATACCTCGGAGGGTAGTCAAAATAAAGGTAACAGAAGTGCCACCAGAAGTGGACATCTCTTTGCTGGTAGCAGCTGTATTTACGGCTTAGACGACAAAATAAAAATTCTGCAAGTCCTCAAAATGGGAAGGACGAATTGGTCAGGCACGGGCATGGCATTGTGGTTACACGCCAATCAGAGAAGTATCGAAGTCACCCCCGATCTGATCAACCCACCAAATGGAACACAGTTATTTATAGCAGTAGATGACAGAACAATATTCCGTCTAACAAGGTAAAAAGTTTAGGAGATTCACCAGAATGAATCCTGGCGAAAGGGAAAAGGAATAAATTACAAATTAAAAGGCGCGGTGCAAGACTAAAAACAAAAACGATTAGAGCAGGAGACAGAAAAAACAAACAAACCATCACGCACCCACGCATCTCACGCCAACGCTATTACAAACAGCTCCAACTCTACAGACACCACCAGCATTACAAACACCTCAACAAAGGAAAATACATAACGACCCAGATCAGCAATATGAACAACATTCCGAAGACAACTAATTACACAACCATAGACATATACAACAAGAACTTAAAACATATTCCAAAATACACAGACATTACTCTAAATGAATACATCGCACCACCGCATAATCACATAATCACTAATCACATAAAAATTACGAAAAAAGAACAATGTAACAACCTTACAACAAAATTTCTGTAATTTTGAATTTTTGTCACTTTTATTTTGAACTCAACAATGACAGACTTGCTGTCGAAATATCGCTCAACCAATAAAATATCTATTGCAATCGCATCGCACTCATCGTCTTGTCTGTTTACCTTTGTGAAGAGTTACGTCAATCCTTTTAAAAGATTATTATTATTATTATTATTATTATTATTATTATTATTTAATAAGGCAGCGAATTGTCAGATTCGTTAGGACACCGAAGAAAATTCTTAGCGACATTTCTTCTTGCTTTATATTCTGGTTCAAAGACCGCTGAGGTCGACTTTGCCTTTTATTCTATCTAAATTGTTAAAAATGAGAACCAGTTGAGCACTAGATCAATGTAATCGATTAACCCCACCATCTTTTTAAAACTGCTGTCCTTGTGTCAAAGTTAGAAAGGATTATTTAATAAATCATTATTGTTGCTAATTTTAAGGCGGTGAGCTGGCAGAATCGTTAGCACGTCGGGCGAAATGCTTAGCGATATTTCTTCTGCTGCTACGTTCTGAGTTCAAATTCTGCCGAGGTCGACTTAGCCTTTCAGCCTCTCGGAGTCGATGAACTAAGTGCCAGTTACGCACTGGGGTCAATGTAATTGACTCTCCCCATTTCCCCAAAATTTCAAGGCCTTGTACCTAGAGTAGAAATAATCCTTATTGCTTGTGTTGTAGTAGTAGCTGTCGTTATTCAGTTGTCATATTTTTATTACGTGCATTCACTGCACTACCAAGTGCAGCTCTCTGTAGAACTTATACATGCATTGCTTTGTTTTCTTATTACATTGAAAGTATTCTACGTAATTCGAGTATTTTGCCTAACAGCAATAATATTTGCATCTTGTGTATTTGTGGAGCCTTGGGGTTTTGCTTGTTTATTGATCTGCATTTTTTTCAATCAATTGAAAAGCCCCTAATATTATAAGCATTGTTTCTATTTCCTATACTGTTATTTGTTTTTCCAGAACATTATATTTGGATGAATTCCCCATGTTTTTAGCGATACATTTTCATCTGCTGGGAACTATACATCGAACAGGAGGCACTACTTTCCCTGATAGTCCTTGACAACAAGATCCAGTTGACTAAGCTTAATATCCCTCTCGGTGTGGGCTAGCATATCGCTTTATCGCTTTGTTATTCTTTGAGACGTTTTCTGATGTATGTCCAGATAATATTTTTTCGGTTGATATTTCATAATGCTTGCAAAATTTCCAGTGTGTAAAAAAAGAAACCTCCAAAACTTAACTTACTCGTGCTTATTTACACATTCTCTTATCTTTTATCTTTTACTTGTTGCCGTTAGTGTACTGCGCCCAAGCTGGAGCACCAGCTTGGAGGATTTGGTCGCCCAACTCGACCTCAGAACTTATTTTTGAAGTCTGATACTTCTATCGACTTCTTTGTTGAACCGCTAGATTATATGGGTACATTTAGAAATCAACGCCGGTTATCAACTAGTTGGTGGTGGGTAACAAACAAAGGCACAACGCACACACACTGATACATACACACATGTGTTTATATATATATAAGACTGGCTTCCGCACAGTTCCCGCCTCCCAAATTCATTCATAAGGCATTGGTCGGTCCGGAGATATAATGGAAGACGGTGGCCTCAGGTACCATGCAGGGGAAATGAACTCGAAACCACGTGGTTGTAAAACAAATTTCTTAAGCGCACAACCTACGCACAGAATGCAACACAAAAAAAAAAAGAAAAGAAATGCCCATGAATTGTTTCTTCTCAAGCCTTCACATTCTGCACTTATTGTAATCTACTTCACTATATGCTTTAGGTAATTCACAGCAGAAAAGATTTGGTACTGCGCTGCAAAGAATAGAAAATCCGAGTTATTAGCTTTGAATTCTTTACTTCTCAACTGCCGCAGAGATTTTTTCTTAATTAATGTTTCCCCCCGTTCAATCTTCCCATATATTTGCTCTGTAGTAGTGTTTCTTGCAATGACCTCATTATGACACCCAGAAACTTCATTTTTAACTTTTGTTGTTTCTCATTTCTTACAATTGTCATATTTCTGCTTTATATGTACTGACTTCTTCAAAGACAAAATATTTATTTCTTTATTGCTCACCGGGGGCTAAACATAGAGGGGACAAATAAGGACAGACAAAGGGATTAAGTCGATTACATCAACACCAGTGCGAAACTGGTACTTTTTAAATCGACCTCGAAAGGACGAAAGGCAAATCGACCTCGGCGTAATTTGAACTCAGTACGTAAATACAAACGAAATACGGTAAGCATTTCGCCTGGCGTGCTACGACTCTGCCAGTTCGCCGCATTTTGTCGTCAAGTTCGGGGGTGGGGATAAGCTAGTTGATAACATCAATCCCAGTGTTCAACTAGTACTTATTTTATCGATCCTGAAAGGATAAAAGACGGAGTCAACCCCGGTAGGATTTGAACTAAGAACGTAATGTCGGAAGGAACGCCACTGAGCATTTTTTGCAGCAGCGGTAACGACTCTGCCAGCTCGCCGCCAATCAAAGACAACATATTGATATAATACAGTTCTATATTTAAGAGTTGAGGAATTATGTACATTATTTACATTATTTACATTTGACGGATATTTATCCTCATCTTGTTTGTTGTTAACACAACGTTTCGGCTGATATACTCTCCAGCCTTCATCTGTTGTATTGGGGAAATTTCGAACCTTAGGAATGAGAACCCAGGTTCGAAATTTCGCCAAGACACCTGATGAAGGCTGGAGGGTATATCAGTCGAAATGTTGTGTTAACAACAAACGAGATGAGGAGAAATATTTGTCGTATGTAAACAATGTAAATAATGCATGTTGATATAACTTTTGACTTTTACAGGTTTCATTCATTGGATTGCAGCAACGCTGGGACTCCACATCGAAGGGTTTGGCAAAAAGAAAAAAGAAAAAGAAATCCACCTCAGGACTAATTTTTAAGTCTGGTATTTATTCTATCGGACCTCTTTTGCCGAACCACTAAGTTACTGCCACATGACCACACGCACACACACACACACACATTTGTATAATGGGTTTCCACACCATATTCGTCCACCAAATTCACTCACAAGGCATTAGTCAGCCGGGGTTGTGGTGGCTTTAGTAGAAGACACCTACAAGAGGTGCTGCACAGAGGAACTGAACCTAAAACCACGTGGTTGCAAAGCAAGCTTCTTAGCCACACAGACATCCCGGCACCTTTACGTTTTATTCGTCTTTCATTGTTATTTAGATACATTCCCCATTATTCTTAACTTGGTATTCGTGTAATGCTAAATTAGTTATTTTATAAAATCTTTTTTGTCGTAAAAGGCCCCTGCATCCATATATTTGTGATACGTAGAGAATTTTGCATGGTGTAGTCTAAATGGAATCATTATTATTATTACTGTCTAGTCAGGCTAATTCACTTAACATCACATTGAGAATATTGTATTTATAACTTATTAGTGAGATAGATAGAGTATTGATGCCTGTTGCTTTATGTTTGGCGTTTAGCTCTGTTTTAAGTACTAATCTGATTCATTTAAATTACTTCCTGAACTTTTTTCATTTGTGTGTGCTCTACTCTGTCAAATTTATTAACTCCTAAATATTTGTAATTTAAAAAAAACTTATTTGTTATCTGAAATGATGTAAGTGTTTTTAATTTGCTTTTGTCTCTTCTCTATTGCGTTGGGGGAAATTTCTGGTTCGAATTTCATATCCTTGTACTGTCTGCTGCAACAAAACTAGTTGCCTAATCATTTGCAGTCTTCCATTTGTGGTTAGCATTATAAGAAAATATGGTTGATTGTTCTCCCATACCATTTGTATCCAAGTGCAGTTTGAATTAACCACATTGGTCACACACCTTGCAGAAAAGGAGAGGAGAGAAAGCCTACTCTTGGAATGTTCATTTTCTGATAGAGATGAAATTAGTATTTACTTGCAGAGAAACCCAGCCTTGCTCGGGATTAAAATAGCATAATTTTTTTTATTGTTTTACTTGTTTCGGTATTAAAACCCGATTTCATTCGGGTCTACTCGGGCCACATTTTAAAGATGAGGAATTCCACCCCCACCCACCCAAACAAAAAAGAAAATCTTATTAAAAATTGGTAATGAAGAAAAGAATGCCAAATGTTTAAACAGTCTTTGAGAAGCGATTGGAGAAACCTCGCGAATGCAGATGTGAAGGGCAAAGAATGACGGGAAAATGCTGGAAAAAAAACACCAATCAGGTCTCTGCACAAAACTGAAATAGTATAATACGACTACACTTACAATGTTTTGGACACAATATGTAGTCACACCCAACCTAATTTTGCGGAATCAGTGTCGCGACGTGAACCCATGGGTTGGGAGCTTGACTGGCAGAGGTGGTGAGGTTGCAGGGGTGGCCAGCGACGTGAAGAAGGAGGATGCAGTTGGGCTAAAAAATTGATAAACTGACAATGACTCCAGCGACGGGAGAATAATGGCGGTAGGTTCAAAAGTGTTATTGCAGGGCTTCTTTGTAGACAACGTTCCTGGTGTTGCCTGGATTACCACAAATGAAGAGATTGTGTGGACTGCCGACACGGGAGCATCCGAGGTATAGTTGACCGTGGGTAAATACCTGCTGTGTCAGATTTAGGCCAACTACTTGTAACGACTGACTCTGTGCCTTGTTGATTCTCATTGCAAAGCGTACTTTTAAGGGAAACTACCGTCACGTAAATTCAAATGGCACGGCCGAGGGACTAAGGCTCATGGGGGTTAATAACTTTGTCACGCTAGCAGACGGTCCGCTCAGAATGGTTGTCGTCGGAATTAAGAAGCGTTGAGATGTCTTTTAGAAAGTTAAAGAAGTGATTTTAAATTCTCAATCGCAGAATAATGCTAATAATATAGCCTGAACAGGATAAACTATCCTGTTCAGGCTATATATATATATATATATATATATATATATATATATATATATATATATATATATACTTTATATATACACATTACACATTATACACATATTTATTTATATATATATAAACACACACATATATATATATAAATTAACACAGTGAATATCTGATTAATAATATCTAAAAGACTTGTGGCGGGAATATTTAAACTTTTGCGGCTGTCAATGCTTTCTCTCCATAGATCCAGACAGGCGTACAGAGAAAGAGGCGGTGGGAGAAAGAGTGACAGAGAGGGCGAAGGCTGAGTGGGGAAAAAGAGTGGAAGCTGTCAAACGTCATTAGAGAGAGAAAGTGGAGGGAAGAGAGGAAAGAAAGATATGGAGGAAGACAGGGTGATATCCGAAAGAGAGGAACGACAAACACTTGTCAAAGTCTGGGTTTTGTAGTCCTAGTAACCACAGCTTTTGAGATGGAGATTTCTAACCTAGTCCAGTCGCTTCCTCGCCTCATTTTACATGTCCCTGTAAATTTTCGCCGCAATCCGAGCACGCCTACTGCCATTGAACCCTGCATAACCACTAAATGAGACACGCAAACATACAACTTTCGGCCATTTCACTTTTATATAGAGAGATAAATTCCATTTTTTCCTTTGTACCTTCTGAACCGTTTGCTACTTCTCGAATTATTAGTTATATCTGTTCGCGATTGGTACTACCTTATTCATGAATAATGTTTCCAAAATTCACGCGAGGAAATATCTCCGAAAGCCATATATAAATCATTTCATGCTATGTCCGGCACACTTTTTTTCCTTACTTTTCACTAATAGCTTTGTTGATCTGTAATTAAATTTTATAATCGTATGAGTCTTTGAAGCATTCATCTAATCTGATTGTGAACTTTTTTTCGAAACGTTTATTATTGCTTGTTATTACAATAATATTATTGCAGTTAAAGCATTGTAAGCTGTAATGAAGCGGGATCTAACAAAAGTTCTCTGCTAGATCTTCCATAATCATTATTGTTAGCTGCAGCTCGGAATTCTTCCTCTTTTCCACTTACACAGATGGTAGGTAATCAAAATAATGTGAACGGACGTTTGACATTAAATGAAACTTATGTACATGCTGTATACATAAATTCCTGTATACATTCGCGATGGCAGTTAAGGAATCCGGGGAATGGAAACTGTCGGCCCCGTAGACATCTTCAGACAGCATTCAGGCATACCCCTTGAATTAAAGATGTTACATTTGCACTTACGGGAAAATCTTTGCCCCGCATCTTCTTTGTTGGTGGCGAGTATGTATATGTGAGGACAGCGGTAAAGAAACCTAAATGCTGCACTTGTAAAAGTACACATTGTTTCAATGATTTCTGCACAGTGGTGAAACATGGGGAACCTGAGATCTGCTTTGCCGCCATCGCTCATACCGCAGATACATCAACAATAACAACAGAAAGCGCAGCAACACAAACAACGTTATCAGCACGTCCGATAAGCGGGTCTGTTTTACACATAATTGTGGTTGTGTTTACAATAATTTTCACAGTGGCTTTCCTTGCTAAAAGAACAGTAAACACTACTAACAAGGAAGGGAGAAGCATTGAATAAATCCCTTTAAAAGAAAAAAAATCCTTTAATCTCCGAATACACACAAAAGTGAATTCGAACAAGATAAACAGAATTTTATAAAGGTAAACGAAATAAAAAGTCGCAAAAACATCAGGTACATCCTTAAGTACAGATAATGGTAATTCAATATCCAAAGGCGTAAATTTGCACGACAGACAAAAGCAGCAGCAGCAGCAGTAGCAGCAGCAACAACAACTATATATCAACAGCACACAACAATAACAAAATAAAAACTCCCTCGAAGACTCGAGCAAGACAAAGACCTTTGATAAAAAACGTACAAGATACACAAGAAGTTCACAGAACAAGGATGGCAAGATTCTCATATTACAGTGAATTTTATGCAAATTTTGAGCAGCAACTGTTAAAATATCCTTTCGAGGAACCTACACTTAACTCCGTGTCCAGGTGTCTAACATGAACTCCTTAACCGAATCATAGACGACGGCAATTAGAATGAGGAAATGGGGGGGAAAAAAGTCTTTTACAGTAACATCAACAGCAAAAAGCAGACTACGAACCAGTCCCACTTCTTTATAAGGAGGGGACCTGACGGAGTCGAAGAAGATCGTCTGACTTACTGAAAAACTTATAAAAGACCTTATTCCAAATGGAAAAAAATTGGAACAGGTGAAGAAGGGCAAGAAATTGTACACTTCTTCAGATGTACCCCTACTTGCACATTTTTTAAAGGAGGAATGCCTCTTCTTTGTAAGAGAGTTGGGTTCGCTCTAGTAAGGAGGAGGAGGAGGAGAAATCTCCGGTGAAGAGAAGCACGTCTCTCGTGAAGTGGAACCTATCACGATCTTAAATGAAATCGTTTTTACAGCTCTTTACAAAGTCAGCTCGGAGAAAGTGGAGGACATGTCAGATGCCCGAGGATGATCAAGAGGAAATGCTGGTCTAATGGTTCAATTTGAATATATTGAACTATCGGATCGGTTATTAAGTAAGTATATCTCTCCGTTGTATATGTTTCAATTGAATTGTACTTTGGCATAACAATTTTAATCGCTGAGTTATGGGATCGTAAGTAACATAACACCGGCTGTCAGTGGTAGTGGTACACACATACACACACGCATACACACACACACACACACACACACACACACACACACACACACACACGCTCTCTCTCTCTCTCTCTCTCTCTCTCTCTCTCTCTCTCTCACACACACACACACACACACATATACACGACGGGCTTCTACACAAATTCACTTACAAGGCATCGGTCGGCTCGGACAATAGTAGAAGACATTTACCCCAGGAGCAGCGCAGTAAGATTGAACTTGACACCACGTGGTTGCAAATGTGACAACTTGCTGGGGCTGCCTACTGGACCCTAGCAGCGGGAAATTTAGACAGTGTCACGTGACAACTTGCTGGGGCAGCCTGCTGGAGCCTAGCAGCAGGTATAAAAAGGGGAATTTGACAAGACAATCAGTCGGACGCTGACACTCGTTGATGCTGCATCGAAGAGGGCGGGGAATAGAAGAAAGAAGACATGCACCCAACACCAGAGCTGAAGACACCTCTGAAAGGGGGGGCCCCGCCACGTCAAAACGGTAGAGGAGTAGGGGCCGAAACTGGACGTGGTTCCTCCTGATGATGTCTTGAGCTAACTGGATCCTATAAAGGAGCTGTTGTGGTAGCAGACCACGAAACATGGTTGAAATTCCTTCCTTGTTTTTATTGCTACTTTTATGCAATCTGTAAATTATTCTAAATCAGAAATCATTACCTATTCCAGCTGTTGTTGTTGTTGTTGTTGTCGGGTATCGTCACCGTCGGCCATCATTATCATCATCGGCGTCGTCACCACAACCACCACGACCAACACCATCATCATAACTACTATCGTCGTCGTCGTCGTCGTCGTCGTCGTCGTCGTCCACATCCTCCTCCTCCTCCTCCTCCTCTTTTCACTAGTTTCTCCCCAGCTTCTGCTGTTCTACCAACTGTGCGTTCATGTTCCTGAGATGCGTGCAGCATTGTATTTTGGGGGGGAAGTGTAGACTTCATGTGGGGGTACGTTACATCTGTTTTAAAGTTGTTGCGGAATGTATTTTGTTTTTCTTGGCGATATTTTAGTGTTTCGGCTGTTTGGGGTATAGAATATGTTCTGTGTGGACTCTCCCCACAACATAAATAACAGCAACAGCAGCAGCAACAACAACAATAATAACAATAACCTTAATTAGAAAATATATTCACAAGAATAACTCCATAAAAAAACAAATAAAAAATATGCAAATAGAGCAACAGCAACTGCAAGAACAACTAACAAAAATAACAACAACAACAATACCTCTCTCCCTTTTCTCTTTTACTCTCTTTTACTTGTTTCAGTCATTTGACTGCGGCCATGCTGGAGCACCGCCTTTAGTCGAGCAAATCGACCCCAGGACTTATTCTTTGTAAGCCTAGTACTTATTCTATCGAGTCTCTTTTGCCGAACCGCTAAGTTACGGGGACGTAAACACACCACCATCGGTTGTCAAGCGATGTTGGGGGGACAAACAGAGTCACACAAACACACACACACACACACACACACACACACACACACACACACACACACACACACTCAGGCAATTTCGATGTTTTGAAAAGCGTCAGAATGATCTCTAGAATGCTTCAATGTGAAATTGCCCAATTTGCTTCCGATCAACCTGATCATTGTAGAGAGGAATATATATTTTTTTCGGATAAGGATAGCACAGGATTTCCACAATTAAAGATATTCGGCATCCAGAGCACAAGCTTGTGATTAAGTATGGTCAATGTAGAAAGTATGCATGGACAGGGCTTAGTTACTCGAAATTGAACGCGTAATTTCAGTCGCGGAACTGCCCACAGAGATTGGGTTACTGAGCCACTTAAACTTGAGTCAACAAGGGTGATAGCCAACTACCGGTAGTAGATAGAATCGCTTGTGCGTCGGATGAAATACTTAGCGGTATTACTTCAAATCTTTACGTTCTGAGTTCAAATTCCTTTCCGGTCAACTATACCTTTTATCCTTTCGTCATCGATAAAATAAGGACCAGTTGAATAATAAGGGTGTGTGTGTGGGGTGGTAATTGACTAGCTCCTTGCCTTCAAATTTCAAGCTCTATGCCTATATTATAATGAATTATCATGCCGATGTTTCATGTTACATTTATGTATTAAGCAGAACAAGAGGAGACACGTGGGCTAAAGAGGCGTTTGAAGAGGTTACAGAATGCGCGACGTAAAGACTTTGGCAAAGTAACTATAATAATAATAATAATAATAATAATAAAGACCAAATATATAGTGCGTGTGTGAGTTTCATTGGCAAAATATGACCATCCCCAAGTATAACAATATATATTATGTGTTTATTGTTATTGTTGTTCTTACATATTTACATGATATAACCTCAACTTTTCTTTCTTCTTTCTATGTTTTTCTTTTGTTGTTGCATTAGCCTTTTTTACTGTTTCAAACACATTGGATTTTATACGGCCAATAAAATAATCAATCATGATCATCACCATAATCATCATCACCACTAGCATCACTGTTATCATCATCATCATCATCATCATCGTCGTCGTCGTCCTCGTCGTCGTTGTTATTGTTGATGCCGATAATGATGATGATGATGATGATGATGATGATGATGATGATGATGATGATGATGATGACAATGGTAATGATGGGTATAATTGTTATTAAGATCACGACAATACTTTCTGAAACAGACATGAAAATCTCACATTCGCTTAATGTTCTGAGAGAAAATCATAAAGGTCACAGACCTCTTCATTAAACACCCCGTCCCCGTACACTGGAACATATATGCGTGCGTATGTATATAAGTGTGTGTGTATGTGTGTATATATGTGTATATATATACGGGTGTCAAAGTGAATATGTGTGTATGTGTATGTGTGTATGAATATATAGACGTACACACACACACACACATACATACATACATACAAACATACATACATACATACATACATACATACATACATACATACATACATACATACATATATGCATAAGCATTCAAAGTGTAAACTATGATTTGTTGTGGCTTACGTAGTTTGAAAGAAGAAATCCAACGCGGACGACAGAAAGATAAATAAACACAGTTGATTTATTTATTTATTTATTTATTTAAACAAGAAATATAATTGGTTGATATGTTGATTAATTTGATACGATGATCAAATGATCAATATATATCATTATATATTATATACGTATATATATATATATATATATATATATATATATATATATTATATATATATATATATATGTTTGTATATATATATGTATGTATATATATATATATATGTATATATACTCACGGTGGTGCTCCAGCATGACCGCAGCCACTTGGCTGAAACCCATAAATAAATAAATATATATATATATGTATGTATATACATACATATATATATATATATATATATATATATATATATATATATATATATATATATATGTACATGCATATATATATACAAACATATATATAATGTATATACATATATATATGTATATATATATATTTACATAGTATATATGTATATAATGTTTATACATATATATATATATGTACGCATATATATATATATATATATATATATATATATATATATACATATACATATATATAGACACACACACATTTGTATTTTAATGTTTCGCTTAGGCATAGGCATACCAGGTTATCACCTGGTGTTAAAACTCAATATATGATTCAGAATAAACCGTCGGTCGAGTAAAAAAAACATTATATGAAATTAAATAAGCAACAAGAAATAATGCAATGAACTTCATAAGCTTACAGTTGTTCTTCCTATAGGATGTAGTGCACTCACTAGGTGCTTGTGCATTAGTTTGTAGTTTCTTCGGAACTCCTAACTCAAGTGCACACTTCCTTTTAAAAGTTCCGGGGAAGCTATAACGTGACGCAGAAACACTCAGCTGTGAGTGCATTACAGCCTATAGCAGAAACAGGTGTAGCCTAATGAAGTTCAGTGCATGATTTCCTTTTCCATTCATTTACTTATATATATATATATATATATATATATATATATATATATATATATATATATGTATGTATGTATGTATATAAGGATAAGATCGATATTTAAATATCGATTTTATCAAGTGGCCAGCATGGGAATAAAAACCATCACATGTAACAATTATTTAAAATTATAATTTAGGGTATCTAAGAGATACCGCCATGCTGAAAATAGCAACCAAATTTTGACTGTAAACCACAATATTATAATTTTATATATATATATATATATATATATATATATATATATATATATATATATATATATATATATATATATATATATATTTCACCTTAATCTGTTATTTTTTATATGCTGACCACTGATAAAATATTTAAAAAAAATTTGCCATTAATATATATTTGGATAATGATAATAATAATAATAATAATAATAATAATAATAATAATAATAATAATAATAATAATAATAATAATTTAGTGAAGTGAAAGCACGTAATAAAAATAAAACTACTGAACAATAATAATAATAATAATGATGACAAAATTTTATATACATATATTCGCGTGCGCACACATACGCACATATTCATATATGTATTTATATATC